>NC_053024.1:647730037-647879633 GCF_003073215.2 Triticum urartu | reverse complement strand
CAACAAGCTCTTTACTAAAACTAATTTAGTTGTGTCTTTATCTAAACAGCCCCTAGTCTTTATTTACTTGCTCTTTACTTTCTTGAAAGCTTACCCAAAAACACCTACAAAGTACTTCCGGTTTCGTACTTGTTTCCGGTAAAGCGAACGTCAAGTGTGCGTAGAGTTGTATCGGTGGTCGATAGAACTTGAGGGAATATTTGTTCTACCTTTAGATCCTCGTTGGGTTCGACACTCTTACTTATTGAAAGAGGCTACAATTGATCCCCTATACTTGTGGGTTATCAAGACCTTTTTCTGGCGCCATTGCCGGGGAGCAATAGCGTGGGGTGAATATTCTCGTGTGTGCTTGTTTGCTTTATCACTAAGTAATTTTTATTTGCTGTTCTTAGTTGTTTCCTATCTTTAGTTATGGGTAGGAAACACAAAATACCAAAAAAATTAGTTGTACCTACTGAACCAATGGTTGAAGAACCAATCAAAATCTAACACTGCTGAAGCTTATTACTTGGATCATCTTCGATCCCTATGTGCTCGTGCTGAAACCCCAACTAGCTTAGTTGAGGGCAAATCTTTAGATGAGCATGCTTGTTATGTGCGACACCGTATATCTCAAAAAGGGAAACTTTTACAGCATCAAATTAATACTATGCAATGCTATGCTTGGAATTTATGCTATTATTATGATTTTACTTGTTGTTCTGAAAACCCTAAGAAACACCTTCCCTACCAATGTGAGTTTAGTGATAATGGAATCGTATCTTCGTATGCTAAAGGTGCTTATAGTTACTATGATGTTCAACAAATTGAAGAATTTGTTGCTTTTAAGGGTGCTTTTGAAATTGCTTCTTTGATTGAAAAGTATGATGCTACTCTTTACAAATCTGAAAATTTTGCCATACTTGAATATTGTTATGAGAATTATGCTTCTAATGCCTATGTTAAACAATATATTGAGGAGTACTCCGCTGCCCAAGAAGAAACTAATATTTTGCAGGAGTCTATGGAAGAAGAAATTGATGAAACTGTGAGCTCATTGGATGAAAAAGACGACGAGGAGAGCGAAGAACAAAAGGAGGAAGAGCGGATTAGCTACCCGTGCCCACCTTCTAATGAGAGTAACTCTTCAACTCATAAATTGTTTAAATTCCCTTCGTGCTTACCGAAGGATGATTGCTATGATGACTGTTATGATCCCGTTGATTCTTTTGAAATATCCCTTTTTGATGATGCTTGCTATGCTTGTGGCCAAGATGCCAATATGAATTATGCTTATGGAGATGAACTTGCTATAGTTCCTTATGTTAAACATGAAATTGTTACTATTGCACCCACGCATGATAGTCCTATTATCTTTTTGAATTCTCCCAACTACACTATATCGGAGAAGTTTGCACTTATTAAGGATTATATTGATGGGTTGCCTTTTACCGTTGCACATGATGATTTTGATGAATATAATATGCATGTGCTTGCTGCTCCTACTTGCAATTGTTATGAGAGAGGAACTATATCTCCACCTCTCTATGTTTGCAATACGATAAAATTGCAAGAAACTGTTTATACTATGCATTGGCCTTTACTATGTGTGCATGAATTGTTCTTTTATGACATGCCGATGCATAGGAAGAGAGTTAGACTTCGTCATTACATGATATATGTTACCTTGTGCTCACCACTAAATTACAAATCATTGTTAATTAAAATTGGCTTTGATATACCTTGGGATCCGGGTGGATCCATTACTTGAGCACTATATGCCTAGCTTAATGGCTTTAAAGAAAGCGCTGCCAGGGAGACAACCCGGAAGTTTTAGAGAGTCATTTATTTCTGTTGAGTGCTTTCATATAGTTTAAAAACAACAAAAATAAATAGGGAAACCCAAAACTTTTTCAAAAAGGAAAGTGAAAGTGATAGAGACAAGCATTGTTGAAGTGGGAGCTAGCCTTGAACTTTGTTCATGCTCACGGCAACTTTGTGAATCTTGATTACAGAAACTTTTCAACAAAAATAATTATCCCCTTATACAATTCCATTGTATTATAAAAATAATGTGCCAAGATTTGCCTTTAGGATGTTTACGATGCTTGTTGGTTTGTGCGGTGCAGGACAGAAACTTTGGCTATAGTGCATGAATTTTAATTTTTTACTGGAACGTCAAATGGTTCTGATTCTTTTTTCACTGTCTTGCTGTACAAATTATTTATTTTTCCTAATTTTGGCAGAATTTTTCAACTATCAGAAGTATGGTGAATGTTCAGATTGCTACAGACTGTTCTGCTTTAGACAGATTCTGTTTTTGATGCATAGTTTGCTTGTTTTGATGAAACTATCAATTCATATCAGTGGATTAAGCCATGAAAAAGTTATATTACAGTAGACACAATGAAAAAACAACATATGAATTGGTTTGCAACAGTACTTAGAGTAGTGATTTGTTTTATTATACTAACGGATCTTACCGAGTTTTCTGTTGAAGTTTTGTGTGGATGAAGTGTTCAATGATTGAGAAGGTCTCGATGTGAGAAGAAGGAAGAGAGGCAAGAGCTCAAGCTTGGGGATTCCCGAGGCACCCCAAGTAAATATTCAAGGAGACTCAAGCATCTAAGCTTGGGGATGCTGGTGAGGCATCCCCTCTTTCTTCAACAAGTATCGGTATGTTTTCGGATTCATTTCGTTCATGCGATATGTGCAAGTCTTGGAGCATCTTTTGCATTTAGGCTTTTATTTTTTTATGCACCATGCTAGTATGAGATGGTCCTTGGTTGATTTATAGAATGCTATTTACACTTTACTTATATCTTTTGAGTATGGCTTTATAGAATGCTTCATGTGCTTCGCTTATATCATTTGAAGTTTGGATTGCCTGTTTCTCTTCACTTAGACAACCGCCATTTGTAGAATGCTCTTTTGCTTCACTTATATTTGTTAGAGCGTGGGCATATCTTTTGTAGAAAGAATTAAACTCTCTTGCTTCACTTATATCTATTTAGAGAGATGACAGGAATTGGTCATTCACATGGTTAGTCATAAAATCCTACATAAACTTGTAGATCGCTGAATATGATATGTTTGATTCCTTGCAATAGTTTTGCGATATAAAGGCGGTGATATTAGAGTCATGCTAGTCGAGTAATTGTGAAATTGAGAAATAGTTGTGTTGAGGTTTGCAAGTCCCGTAGCATGCACGTATGGTGAACCGTTATGTAACGAAGTCGGAGCATGAGGTGTTTATTGATTGTCTTCCTTATGAGTGGTGGTCGGGGACGAGCGATGGTCTTTTCCTACCAATCTATCCCCCTAGGAGCATGCGCGTAGTACTTTGTTTCAATGACTAATAGATTTTTGCAATAAGTATGTGAGTTCTTTATGACTAATGTTGAGTCCATGGATTATACACACTCTCACCCTTCCATCATTGCTAGCCTCTCTAGTACCGCGCAACTTTCGCCGGTACCATAGACCCACCATATACCTTCCTCAAAACAGCCACCATATCTACCTATCATGGCATTTCCATAGCCATTCCGAGATATATTGCCATGCAACTTCCATCATCATCATATACATGACTTGAGCATTCATTGTCATATTGCTTTGCATGATCGTAAGATAGCTAGCATGATGTTTTCATGGCTTGTCCATTTTTTGATGTCATTGCTACGCTAGATCATTGCACATCCCGGTACACCGCCGGAGGCATTCATATAGAGTCATATCTTTGTTCTAGTATCGAGTTGTAATATTGAGTTGTAAGTAAATAAAAGTGTGATGATCATCATTATTAGAGCATTGCCCAAAAAAAGAGAAAAAAAAGGAGAGGCCAAAGAAGCCTAAATAAAAAAGGGGGGGCAAAGAAGCCCGCAAAAAAAAGAAAAAAAAAGAAAAAGGGGCAATGTTACTATCCTTTTACCACACTTGTGCTTCAAAATAGCACCATGTTCTTCATATAGAGAGTCTCTTGAGTTATCACCTTCATATACTAGTGGGAATTTTCATTATAGAACTTGGCTTGTATATTCCAACGATGGGCTTCCTCAAATGCCCTAGGTCTTCATGAGCAAGCAAGTTGGATGCACACCCGCTTAGTTTCAGTTTGAGCTTTCATACACTTATAGCTCTAGTGCATCCGTTGCATGGCAATCCCTACTCACTCACATTGATATCTATTGATGGGCATCTCCATAGCCCGTTGATACGCCTAGTTGATGTGAGACTATCTTTTCCTTTTTGTCTTCTCCACCATCATATTCTATTCCACCTATAGTGCTATGTCCATGGCTCACGCTCATGTATTGCGTGAAAGTTGAAAAGGTTTGAGAACGTCAAAAGTATGAAACAATTGCTTGGCTTGTCATCGGGGTTGTGCATGATGTGAATGCTTTGTGTGGTGAAGATGGAGCATAGCCAGACTATATGATTTTGTAGGGATGAGCTTTCTTTGGCTATGTTATTTCGATAAGACATAATTGCTTGGTTGGTATGCTTGAAGTATTATTGTTTTTATGTCAAAGGATAGATTATTGCTTTGAATCACTCGTGTCTTAATATTCATGCCATGATTAGACATATGATCAAGATTATGCTAGGTAGCATTCCACATCAAAAATTATCTTTTTTATCATTTACCTACTCGAGGACAAGCAGGAATTAAGCTTGGGGATGCTGATACATCTCCGTCGTATCTATAATTTTTGATTGTTCCATGCCAATATTATTCAACTTTCATATACTTTTTGGCAACTTTTTGTATTATTTTTGGGACTAACATATTGATCCAGTGCCCAGTGCCAGTTCCTGTCTGTTGCATGTTTTTGGTTTCGCAGAATATCCATATCAAACGGAGTCCAAACGGGACAAAAATGGACGGAGCTTATTTTTGGAAAATATGAAAATTCGGAAGGAAAATCAACGGGAACCAGTGCCCGAGGTGGTCACGAGGTAGGGGGGCGCCCTCCTTAGGGCGCGCCCCCCTTAGGGCGCGCCCCCTACCCTTGTGAGCCCACCGTAAGGCGGTTGACACTCTTCTTTTGCCGCAAGAAAGCTAATATTCAGAAAAAAAATCACGGCGAAGGTTTCAGGCCAATCGGAGTTACGGATCTCCATATATATACGAAACGGTGAAATAGAGCTAGAAGAGAACGCAGAAACAGAGAGATAGATCCAATCTCGGAGGGGCTCTCGCCCCTCCCACGCCATGGGAGCCAAGGACCAGAGGGGAAACCCTTCTCCCATCTAGGGAGGAGGTCAAGGAAGAAGAAGAAGAAGAAGAAGGGGGGCCCTCTCCCCCTTGCTTTCGGTGGCGCCGGAGCGCTGCCGGGGCCATCATCATCACCGCCATCTTCACCAACAACTTCACCGCCATCATCACCAACTCTTCCCCCCTCTATGCAGCGGTGTAACCTCTCTCTTACCCGCTGTAATCTCTACTTAAACATGGTGCTCAACGCTATATATTATTTCCCAATGATGTATGGCTATCCTATGATGTTTGAGTAGATCTGTTTTGTCCTAATAGCTATTTGATGATCGTGATTGGTTTGAGTTGTATGTTTTATTATTGGTGCTGTCCTATGGTGCTCTCCGTGTCACGCAAGCGTGAGGGATTCCCGCTGTAGGGTTTGCAATATGCTTATGATTTGCTTATGGTGGGTGGCGTGAGTGATAGAAGCACAGACCCGAGTAAGTAGGTTTTTTGCGTATGGGATAAAGGGGACTTGATACTTTAATGCTATGGTTGGGTTTTACCTTAATGAATCTTTAGTAGTTGCGGATGCTTGCTAGAGTTCCAATCATAAGTGCATATGATCCAAGTAGAGAAAGTATGTTAGCTTATGCCTCTCCCTCAAATAAAATTGCAATAATGATTACCGGTCTAGTTATCGATTGCCTAGGGACAAATAACTTTCTCGTGACAACAAGCTCTTTACTAAAACTAATTTAGTTGTGTATTTATCTAAACAGCCCCTAGTCTTTATTTACTTGCTTTTTAGTTTCTTGCAAGCTTACCCAAAAACACCTACAAAGTACTTCCAGTTTCATACTTGTTTCCGGTAAAGCGAACGTCAAGTGTGCGTAGAGTTGTATCGGTGGTCGATAGAACTTGAGGGAATATTTGTTCTACCTTTAGCTCCTCGTTGGGTTCTACACTCTTACTTATCGAAAGAGGCTACAATTGATCCCCTATACTTGTGGGTTATCACTTCCATTTCGCGATCTTCAAGGGTATGAAGATACACTCCTCTCTCTCTCTCATTACTAGTCTTGTTGGGGATCATAGCAGAAATTTAAAATTTTATATGCATCACCAAGATCAATCTATGGAGTCATCTAGCAACGAGAGGGAGAGGAGTGCATCTACATACCCTTGTAGATCGCGAGCGGAAGCGTTTAAGAGAACGGGGTTGATGGAGTCATACTCGACGTGATCCAAATCACCGATGATCCTAGCGCCGAACGGACGGCACCTCCGCGTTCAACACACTTACGGAGCGGAGACGTCTCCCATGCCTTGATCCAGCAAGGAGGAGGGAGAGGTTGAGGAAGAGAGCTCCAACAGCAGCACGACGGCGTGGTGGTGGTGGAGCGGCAGTACTCCGGCAGGGCTTCGCCAAGCTCTTAACGGAGGAGGAAAGGTGTTGGGGAGGGGAGGGGCTACGCCTTTTATGTGGTATGCAGCCCTCCCCTTGCCCCTCTATTTATAGGGGAAGGAGGAAGGGGGCCGGCCCCCTCTAGATGAGATCTAGAGGGTTGGCGGCGGCCAAGGGGGTAGCTTGCCCCCCAACCAACAGGGGGGGGGGGCGCCCCCTCAAGGGTCCCCCCCAACCCTAGGCGCATGGGCCCAAGGGGGGATGCGCCCAGCCCACTTGGGGCTGGTTCCCTTTCCTCTACGGCCCATGAGGCCCTCCGAGAGAGGTGGCCCCTCCCGGTGGACCCCCGGAACCCCTCCGGTGGCCCCGGTACAATACCGATATGCCCCCGAACCTTTCCGGTGACCGTATGACAACTTCCTATATATAAATCTTCACCTCGGGACCATTCCGGAACTCCTCGTGACGTCCGGGATCTCATCCGGGACTCCGAACAACATTCGGTAATCACATACAAGTCTTCCTAATAACCCTAGCGTCATCGAACCTTAAGTGTGTAGACCCTACGGGTTCGGGAACCATGCGGGATCTGGATACCCATGTTGGCTCCCACATGTTCCACGATGATCTCATCGGATGAACCATGATGTCGAGGATTCAAGCAATCCCGTATACAATTCCCTTTGTCAATCAGTACGTTACTTGCCCGAGATCCGATCATCGGTATCCCAATACCTCGTTCAATCTCGTTACCGGTAAGTCACTTTACTCGTTCCGTAACACATCATCCCGTGACCAACCCTTAGTCACATTGAGCTCATTACGATGATGTCTTACCGAGTGGGCCCAGAGATACCTCTCCATCATACGGAGTGACAAATCCCAGTCTCGATTCGTGCCAACCCAACAGACACTTTTGGAGATACCCGTAGTGCACCTTTATAGTCACCCAGTTACATTGTGACGTTTGGCACACCCAAAGTATTCCTACAGTATCCGGGAGTTGCACAATCTCATGGTCTAAGGAAAAGATACTTGACATTAGAAAAGCTTTAGCAGACGAACTACACGTTCTTACGCTATGCTTAGGATTGGGTCTTGTCCATCACATCATTCTCCTAATGATGTGATCCCGTTATCAATGGCATCCAATGTCCATGGTCAGGAAACCGTAACCATCTATTGATCAATGAGCTAGTCAACTAGAGGCTCACTAGGGACATGTTGTGGTCTATGTATTCACACATGTATTACGATTTCCGGATAACACAATTATAGCATGAACAATAGACAATTATCATGAACAAGGAAATATAATGATAGCCATTTTATTAATGTCTCTAGGGCATATTTCCAACAGTCTCCCACTTGCACTAGAGTCAATAATCTAGTTACATTGTGATGAATCGAACACCCATAGTGTTCTGGTGTTGATCATGTTTTGCTCGAGGAAGAGGTTTAGTCAACGGATATGTGACATTCAGGTCTGTATGCACTTTACAAATATCTATGTCTCCATTTTGAACATTTTCACGAATGGAGTTGAAGTGGCGCTTGATATTCCTGGTCTTCCTGTGAAACCTGGGCTCCTTGGCAAGGGAAGTAGCTCCAGTGTTGTCACAGAAGAGAGTCATCGGGCCCAATGCATTGGGAGTAACTCCTAGGTCGGTAATGAACTCCTTTATCCAGATTGCTTCTTGTGCTGCCTCCGAGGCTGCCATGTACTCCGGTTCACATGTGGATCCCGCCACGACGCTTTGTTTGCAACTGCACCAGCTAACTGCCCCACCATTGAAAATATACACGTATCCGGTTTGTGACTTAGAGTCATCCAGATCTGTGTCGAAGCTAGCATCGACGTAACCCTTTACGATGAGCTCTTCGTCACCTCCATAAACGAGAAACATATCCTTAGTCCTCTTCAGGTACTTCAGGATATTCTTGACCGATGTCCAGTGTTCCATGCCGGGATTACTTTGGTACCTTCCTACCAAACTTATGACAAGGTTTACATCAGGTCTGGTACACAGCATGGCATACATGATAGACCCTATGGCCGAGGCATAGGGGATGACACTCATCTTTTCTCTATCTTCTGCCGTGGTCGGGCATTGAGCCGTGCTCAATCTCATACCTTGCAATACAGGCAAGAACCCCTTCTTGGACTGATCCATATTAAACTTCTTCAATATCTTGTCAAGGTACGTACTTTGTGAAAGACCAATGAGGCGTCTCGATCTATCTCTATAGATTTTGATGCCTAATATTTAAGCAGCTTCTCCAAGGTCCTTCATTGAAAAACACTTGTTCAAGTAGGCCTTTATGCTTTCCAAGAATTCTATATCATTTCCCATCAATAGTATGTCATCCACATATAATATGAGAAATGCTACAGAGCTCCCACTCACTTTCTTGTAAACACAGGCTTCTCCATAAGTCTGCGTAAACCCAAACGCTTTGATCATCTCATCAAATCGAATGTTCCAACTCTGAGATGCTTGCACCAGCCCATAGATTGAGCGTTGGAGCTTGCACACCTTGTCAGCATTCTTAGGATCGACAAAACCTTCCGGCTGCACATATACAATTCTTCCTTCAGGAAACCATTAAGGAATGCTATTTTAACGTCCATTTGCCATATCCCATAATCATAGAATGCGGCAATTACTAACATGATTCAGACGGATTTCAGCTTCGCTTCGGGTGAGAAAGTCTCATCATAGTCAACCCCTTGAACTTGTCGATAACCCTTAGCGACAAGCCGACCTTATAGATGGTCACATTACCATCCGCGTCTGTCTTCTTCTTAAAGATCCATTTATTTCTATGGCTCGCTGATCAATGGGCAAGTCAGTCAAAGTCCATACTTCGTTTTCATACATGGATCCTATCTCGGATTTCATGGCTTCTAGCCATTTGTCGGAATCTAGGCCCGTCATTGCTTCTTCATAGTTCGAAGGTTCACCATTGTCTAACAACATGATTTCCAGGACAGGGTTGCCGTACCACTCTGGTGCGGAACGTGTCCTTGTGGACCTACGAAGTTCAGTAGCAACTTGATCTAAAGTTTCATGATCATCATCATTAACTTCCTCTCTAGTTGGTGCAGGCACCTCAGAAACATTTTCTTGAGCTGCGCCACTCTCCGGTTCAAGAGGCAATACTTCATCAAGTTCTACTTTCCTCCCACTTACTTCTTTCGAGAGAAACTCTTTCTCTAGAAAGGATCCATTCTTGGCAACAAAGATCTTGCCTTCGGATCTGAGGTAGAAGGTATACCCAATAGTTTCTTTAGGGTATCCTATGAAGACGCATTTTTCCGATTTGGGTTCGAGCTTTTCAGGTTGAAGTTTCTTGACATAAGCATCGCATCCCCAAACTTTCAGAAATGACAGCTTAGGTTTCTTACCAAACCACAATTCATACGGTGTCATCTCAACGGATTTCGATGGAGCCCTATTTAAAGTGAATGCGGCAGTCTCTATAGCATAACCCCAAAATGATAGCGGTAGATCGGTAAGAGACATCATAGATCGCACCATATCCAATAGGGTGCGATTGCGACGTTCGGACACACCATTACGCTGAGGTGTTCCAGGCGCTGTGAGTTGTGAAACTATTCCACATTTCCTTAAGTGCGTGCCAAATTCGTGACTCAAATATTCTCCCCCAGGATCTGATCGTAAGAACTTGATTTTCCTCTCACATTGATTCTCAACCTCACTCTGAAATTCCTTGAACTTTTCAAAGGTCTCAGACTTGTGTTTCATTAAGTAGACATACCCATATCTACTCAAGTCATCAGTGAGGGTGAGAACATAACGATAGCCACCGCGAGCCTCAACACTCATTGGACCGCACACATCAGTATGTATGATTTCCAATAAGTTGGTTGCTCGCTCCATTGTTCCAGAGAATGGAGTCTTGGTCATTTTGCCCATGAGGCATGGTTCGCACGTGTCAATTGATTCATAATCAAGAGACTCCAAAACTCCATCTGCATGGAGTATCTTCATGCGTTTGACACCAATGTGACCAAGGCGGCAGTGCCACAAGTATGTGGGACTATCATTATCAACCTTACACCTTTTGGCATTCACACTATGAATATGTGTAACATCACGTTCAAGATTAAATAAGAATAAACCATTGACCAGCGAGGCATGACCATAAAACATGTCTCTCATATAAATAGAACAACCATTATTCTCAGATTTAAATGAGTAGCCATATCGCATTAAACGAGATCCAGATACGATGTTCATGCTCAAAGCTGGTACTAAATAACAATTATTGAGGTTTAAAACTAATCCCGTAGGTAAATGTAGAGGTAGCGTGCCGACGGCGATCACATCGACCTTGGAACCATTCCCGACGCGCATCGTCACCTCGTCCTTCGCCAATCTCCGTTTATTCCGCAGTTCCTGTTTTGAGTTACAAATATGAGCAACTGCACCGGTATCAAATACCCAGGAGCTACTACGAGCGCTGGTTAGGTACAAATCAATAACATGTATATCACATATCGCTTTGGCATTGCCGGCCTTCTTATCCGCTAAGTACCTGGGGCAGTTCCGCTTCCAGTGACCGTTTCCCTTGCAATAAAAGCACTCAATCTCAGGCTTGGGTCCATTCTTTGGCTTCTTTCTATCAGCTTGCTTACCGGGCGCGGCAACTCCCTTGCCGTCCTTCTTGAAGTTCTTTTTACCTTTGCCTTTCTTGAAACTAGTAGTTTTATTCACCATGAACACTTGGTGTTCCTTTTTGATTTCCACCTCTGCTGATTTCAGCATTGAATATAACTCAGGAATGGACTTTTCCATCCCTTGCATATTATAGTTCATCACAAAGCTCTTGTAGCTAGGTGGAAGCGACTGGAGGATCCTGTCAATGACCGAGTCATCTGGAAGATTAACTCCCAGCTGAGAAAAGCGGTTGTGCAACCCAGACATTTTGAGTATATGCTCGTTGACAGAACTGTTTTCCTTCATCTTACAATTGTAGAACTTGTCGGAGACTTCATATGTCTCGACCCGGGCATGAGCTTGGAAAACCATTTTCAGCTCTTGGAACAACTCATATGCTCCGTGCTGCTCAAAACGCTTTTGGAGCCCCGGTTCTAAGCTGTAAAGCATGCCGCACTGAACCAGGGAGTAATCATCACTACGCGACTGCCAGGCGTTCATAACGTCTTGAGTTGCTAGGCAAATGGGTGCTTCACCTAGCGGTGCTTTAATGACATATGCCTTCTTGGCAGCTATGAGGATGATCCTCAGGTTACGGACCCAGCCCGTATAGTTTCTACCATCGTCTTTCAGCTTGGTTTTCTCTAGGAATGCGTTGAAGTTGAGGGCAACATTAGCGTGGGCCATTTGATCTACAAGACATATTGTAAAGATATTTTAGACCAAGTTCATGATAATTAAGTTCATCTAATCAAATTATTTAACGAACTCCCACTCAGACAGACATCCCTCTAGTCATCCAAGTGATACATGATCCGAATCGACTAGGCCGTGTTTGATCATCACGTGAGACGGACTAGTCATCAACGGTGAACATCTCCACATTGATCATATCTTCTATACGTGTAGTTGTTCTGCAGGGAAAACAGGTGCTTCACCCAGCGGACCACTCATACGCCTAGTCCTTGATGCACCGCTGGGTGAAGCACCTGTTTTCCCTGCAGAACAACTACACGTATAGAAGATACGATCAACATGAAGATGTTCACCGATGATGACTAGTCCGTCTCACGTGATGATCGGACACGGCCTGGTTGACTCGGATCATTTATCACTTAGATGACTAGAGGGATGTCAATCTGAGTGGGAGTTCATTAAATAATTTGATTAGAAACTTAATTATCATGAACATAGCCTAAAACTTTGCAATATGTCTTGTAGATCAAATGGCCCACGCTAATGTTGCCCTCAACTTCAATGCGTTCCTAGAGAAAACCAAGCTGAAAGACGATGGCAGCAACTACACGGACTGGGTCTGTAACCTGAGGATTATCCTCATAGCTGCCAAGAAAGCATATGTCCTTGAAGCACCGCTAGGTGACGCACCTGTTTTCCCAGCAACTCAAGACGTTATGAACGCCTGGCAGTCGCGTAGTGATGATTACTCCCTGGTTCAGTGTGGCATGCTTTACAGCTTAGAACCGAGGCTCCAAAAGCATTTTGAGCAGCACGGAGCATATGAGATGTTCCAAGAGCTGAAAATGGTTTTCCAAGCTCATGCCCGGGTCGAGAGATATGAAGTCTCCGACAAGTTCTACAGTTGTAAGATGGAGGAAAATAGTTCTGTCAGTGAGCACATACTCAAAATGCCTGGGTTGCACAACCGCTTGTCTCAGCTGGGAGTTAATCTCCGAGATGACACGGTCGTTGACAGAATCCTTCAGTCGCTCCCACCTAGCTACAAGAGCTTCGTGATGAATTTCAATATGCAGGGGATGGAGAAAATCATTCCTGAGGTATATTCAATGCTGAAATCAGCAGAGGTGGAGATCAAAAAGGAACATCAAGTGTTGATGGTCAATAAAACCACTAGTTTCAAGAAAGGCAAGGGTAAGAAGAACTTCAAGAAGGACGGCAAGGGAGTTGCCACGCCCGGTAAGCAAGCTGCCGGGAAGAAGCCAAAGAATGGACCCAAGCCTGAGACTGAGTGCTTTTATTGCAAGGGAAACGGTCACTGGAAGCGGAACTGCCCCAAGTACTTAGAAGATAAGAAGGCCGGCAATACCAAAGGTATATATGATATACATGTTATTGATGTGTACCTTACCAGCACTCGTAGTAGCTCCTGGGTATTTGATACCGGTGTGGTTGCTCATATTTGTAACTCAAAACAGGAGCTGCGGAATAAGCGGAGACTGGCGAAGGACGAGGTGATGATGCGCGGCGGGAATGGTTCCAAGGTCGATGTGATCGCCGTCGGCACGCTGCCTCTACATTTACCTACGGGATTAGTTTTAAACCTCAATAATTTTTATTTAGTACCAGCTTTGAGCATGAACATTGTATCTGGATCTCGTTTAATGCTGTTGGGGAACGTTGCAGAAAACAAAAATTTTCCTACTCGTTTCACCAAGATCATCTAGGAGTTCATCTAGCAACGAGTCATCTAATGCATCTACATACCTTTGTAGATTGCGCACGGAAGCGTTCAAAAGAACGGTGATGATGTAGTCGTACTCGACGTGATCCAAATCACCGATGACCAGCGCCGAACGGACGGCACCTCCACGTTCAACACACGTACGGGACGGGAGACGTCTCCTCCTTCTTGATCCAGCAAGGGGGAAGGAGAGGTTGATGAAGATCCAGCAGCACGACGGCGTGGTGGTGGATGCAGGGCGTCACAGAAGCAGGGCTTCGCCAAGACTACGAGGGAGAGACGTAACGGGGAGAGAGGGAGGCGCCAGGGGCTGGTCTCTGAAGTCCCTCCTCTCCCCCACTATATATAGGGGTGCCATGGGGGCGGCGCCGGCCCTAGTAGATGAGATCTACTAGGGGGGGCGGCGGCCTAGGGTGGGGGGCTTGCCCCCCAAGGCAAGGGGCGCCCCCTCTAGGGTTTCCCCTCAACCCTAGCCGCATGGGCCCTTGGGGGGTGGCGCCCCAGCCCACTATGGGCTGGGTTCCCTCCCACTTCAGCCCATGGGGCCCCCCGGGATAGGTGGCCCCACCCGGTGGACCCCCGGGACCCTTCCGGTGGTCCCGGTACAATACCGGTGACCCCGAAACTTGTCCCGATGGCCGAAACAGCACTTCCTATATATAATTCTTTACCTCCGGACCATTCCGGAACTCCTCGTGACGTCCGGGATCTCATCTGGGACTCCGAACAATATTCAGGTTACTGCATATACATATCTTCACAACCCTAGCGTCACCGAACCTTAAGTGTGTAGACCCTACGGGTTCGGGAGACAAGCAGACATGACCGAGACGACTCTCAGGTCAATAACCAACAGCGGGATCTGGATACCCATGTTGGCTCCCACATGCTCCACGATGATCTCATCGGATGAACCACGATGTCAAGGATTCAATCAACCCCGTACGCAATTCCCTTTGTCAATCGATATGTTACTTGCCCGAGATTCGATCGTCGGTATCCCAATACCTCGTTCAATCTCATTACCGGCAAGTCACTTTACTCGTACCGTAATGCATGATCCCGTGACCAGACACTTGGTCACCTTGAGCTCATTATGATGATGCATTACCGAGTGGGCCCAGTGATACCTCTCCGTCATGCGGAGTGACAAATCCCAGTCTTGATCCATGTCAACCCAACAGACACTTTCGGAGATACCCGTAGTATACCTTTATAGCCACCCAGTTACGTTGTGACGTTTGGTATACCCAAAGCACTCCTATGGTATCCAGGAGTTACACGATCTCATGGTCTAAGGAAAAGATACTTTGACATTGGAAAACTCTAGCAAACGAACTATACGATCTTGTGCTATGTTTAGGATTGGGTCTTGTCCATCACATCATTCTCCTAATGATGTGATCCCATTATCAATGACATCCAATGTCCATAGCCAGGAAATCATGACTATCTGTTGATCAACGAGCTAGTCAACTAGAGGCTTACTAGGGACATATTATGGTCTATGTATTCACACGTGTATTACGATTTCCGGATAATACAGTTATAGCATGAATAAAGACAATTATCATGAACAAAGAAATATAATAATAATGCTTTTATTATTGCCTCTAGGGCATATTTCCAACAGTCTCCCACTTGTACTAGAGTCAATAATCTAGTTACATTGTGATGAATCGAACACCCATGGAATTCTGGTGTTGATCATGTTTTGGCCTAGGGAGAGGTTTAGCAACGGATCTGCTATATTCAGGTCCGTATGTACTTTACAAATCTCTATGTCTCCATCTTGAACATTTTCACGAATGGAGTTGAAGCGACGCTTGATGTGCCTTGTCTTCTTGTGAAACCTGGGCTCCTTGGCAAGTGCAATAGCTCTAGTGTTGTCACAAAAGAGTTTGATTGGCCCCGACGCATTGGGTATGACTCCTAGGTCGGTGATGAACTCCTTCACCCATATTGCTTCATGTGCTGCCTCCGAGGCTGCCATGTACTCCGCTTCACATGTAGATCCCGCCACGACGCTCTGTTTGCAGCTGCACCAGCTCACTGCTCCACCATTCAACATATACACGTATCCGGTCTGTGACTTAGAGTCATCCAGATCTGTGTCGAAGCTAGCGTCGACGTAACCCTTTACGACGAGCTCTTCGTCACCTCCATAAACGAGAAACATTTCCTTAGTCCTTTTCAGGTACTTCAGGATATTCTTGACCGCTGTCCAGTGTTCCTTGCCGGGATTACTTTGGTACCTTCCTACCAAACTTACGGCAAGGTTTACATCAGGTCTGGTACACAGCATGGCATACATAATAGAACCTATGGCTGAGGCATAGGGGATGACACTCATCTCTTCTATTTCTTCTGCCGTGGTCGGACATTGAGCTGAGCTCAATTTCACACCTTGTATAGCAGGTAAGAACCCCTTCTTAGAATGATCCATATTGAACTTCTTCAATATCTTATCAAGGTATGTGCTTTGTGAAATACCTATGAGGCGTCTCGATCTATCCCTATAGATTTTGATGCCTAATATATAAGCAGCTTCTCCAAGGTCCTTCATTGAAAAACTCTTATTCAAGTAGGCCTTGATGCTGTCCAAGAGTTCTATATCATTTCCCATCAAAAGTATGTCATCTACATATAATATGAGAAATGCTACAGAGCTCCCACTCACTTTCTTGTAAACGCAGGCTTCTCCATAAGTCTGTGTAAACCCAAACGCTTTGATCATCTCATCAAAGCGAATGTTCCAACTCCGAGATGCTTGCACCAGCCCATAAATCGAGCGTTGGAGCTTGCATACCTTGTCAGCATTCTTAGGATCGGCAAAACCTTCTGGCTGCATCATATACAATTCTTCCTTAAGGAAACCATTAAGGAATGCCGTTTTGACGTCCATTTGCCATATTTCATAATCATAGAATGCGGCAATCGCTAACATGATTCGGACGGACTTCAGCTTCGCTACCGGTGAGAAAGTCTCATCGTAGTCAACCCCTTGAACTTGTCGATAACCCTTAGCGACAAGCCGAGCTTTATAGATGGTCACATTACCATCCGCGTCTGTCTTCTTCTTAAAGATCCATTTATTTTCTATGGCTCGCCGTTCAACGGGCAAGTCAGTCAAAGTCCATACTTCGTTTTCATACATGGATCCTATCTCGGATTTCATGGCTTCTAGCCATTTGTCAGAATCCGGGCCCGCCATCGCTTCTTCATAGTTCGAAGGTTCACCGTTGTCTAACAACATGATTTCCAAGACAGGGTTGCCGTACCACTCTGGCGCGGAACGTGTCCTTGTGGACCTTCGAATTTCAGTAGGAGCTTGATCAGAAGTATCTTGATCATTATCATTAACTTCCTCTCTAGTCGGTGCAGGCACCTCAGGAACATTTTCTTGAGTTGCGCCATTTACCGGTTCAAGAGGTAATACTTCATCAAGCTCTACTTTCCTCCCACTTTCTTCTTTCGAGAGAAACTCTTTCTCTAGAAAGGACCCATTCTTGGCAACAAAGATCTTGCCTTCGGATCTGAGGTAGAAGGTGTACCCAACAGTTTCTTTTGGGTATCCTATGAAGACGCATTTTTCCGATTTGGGTTCGAGCTTTTCAGGTTGAAGTTTCTTGACATAAGCATCGCATCCCCAAACTTTCAGAAACAACAACTTAGGTTTCTTACCAAACCATAATTCAAACGGTGTCGTCTCAACGGATTTCGGCGGAGCCCTATTTAAAGTGAATGCGGCAGTCTCTAAAGCATAGCCCCAAAAAGATAGCGGTAAATCAGTAAGAGACATCATAGACCGCACCATATCCAATAGAGTGCGATTACGACGTTCGGACACACCGTTACGCTGAGGTGTTCCAGGCGGCGTGAGTTGTGAAACTATTCCACATTTTCTTAAGTGTGTGCCAAACTCGTGACTCAAGTATTCTCCTCCACGATCTAATCGTAGAAACTTGATTTTCCTGTCACGTTGATTTTCAACCTCACTCTGAAATTCCTTGAACTTTTCAAAGGTTTCAGACTTGTGTTTCATTAAGTAGATATACCCATATCTACTTAAATCATCAGTGAGCGTGAGAACATAACGATAGCCACCGCGAGCCTCAACACTCATTGGACCGCACACATCAGTATGTATGATTTCCAATAAGTCGGTTGCTCGCTCCATTGTTCCTGAGAACGGAGTCTTGGTCATCTTACCCATGAGGCATGGTTCGCATGTGTCAAATGATTCATAATCAAGAGACTCTAAAAGTCCATCTGCATGGAGCTTCTTCAATGCGTTTGACACCTATGTGACCAAGGCGGCAGTGCCACAAGTATGTGGTACTATTATTATCAACTTTACATCTTTTGGTACTCACATTATGAACATGTGTAGTATTACGTTCGAGATTCATTAAGAATAAACCATTCACCATAGGAGCATGACCATAAAACATATCTCTCATATAAATGGAACAACCATTATTCTCAGATTTAAATGAGTAGCCATCTCGAATTAAACGAGATCCCGATACAATGTTCATGCTCAAAGCTGGCACTAAATAACAGTTATTGAGGTTTAAAACTAATCCCGTAGGTAAATGTAGAGGCAGCGTGCCGACGGCGATCACATCAACCTTGGAACCATTCCCGACGCGCATCGTCACCTCGTCCTTCGCCAGTCTCCGTTTATTCCGCAGCTCCTGCTGTGAGTTACAAATATGAGCAACGGCACCGGTATCAAATACCCAGGAGTCACTACAAGTACTGGTAAGGTACACATCAATTACATGTATATCAAATATACCTTTGGTGTTGCCGGCCTTCTTGTCCGCTAAGTATTTAGGGCAGTTCCGCTTCCAGTGACCCTTCCCTTTGCAATAAAAGCACTCAGTCTCGGGCTTGGGTCCATTCTTTGGCTTCTTCCCGGCAGCTTGCTTGCCGGGCGCGGCAACCTCCTTGCCGTCCTTCTTGAAGTTCCTTTTACCCTTGCCTTTCTTGAACTTAGTGGTTTTATTGACCATCAACACTTGATGTTCCTTCTTGACTTCTACCTCCGCTGATTTCAGCATTGAGAACAACTCAGGAATGGTCTTTTGCATCCCCTGCATGTTGAAGTTCATCACAAAGCTCTTGTAGCTTGGTGGAAGCGACTGGAGGATTCTGTCAATGACCGCATCATCCGGGAGATTAACTCCCAGCTGAGACAAGCGGTTATGTAACCCAGACATAGTGAGTATGTGCTCACTGACAGAACTATTTTCCTCCATCTTACAGCTGAAGAACTTATCGGAGACTTCATATCTCTCGATCCGGGCATGAGCTTGAAAAACCATTTTCAGCTCTTCGAACATCTCGTATGCTCCATGTCTCTCAAAACGTTTTTGGAGCCCCGGCTCTAAGCTGTAAAGCATGCCGCACTGAACGAGGGAGTAGTCATCAGCACGTGTCTGCCAAGCATTCATAACGTCTTGGTTCTGTGGGACGGGTGGATCACCTAGCGGTGCTTGTAAGACATAATCTTTCTTGGCAGCTATGAGGATGATCCTCAGGTTCCGGACCCAGTCCGTATAGTTGCTGCCATCGTCTTTCAGCTTGGTTTTCTCTAGGAACGCGTTGAAGTTGAGGACTACGTTGGACATTTGATCTACAAGACATATTGCAAAGATTTTAGACTAGGTTCATGATAATTAAGTTCATCTAATAAAATTATTAATGAACTCCCACTTAGATTAGACATCCCTCTAGTCATCTAAGTATTACATGATCCGAGTCAACTAGGCCGTGTCCGATCATCACGTGAGATGGACTAGCCAACGTCGGTGAACATCTTCATGTTGATCGTATCTTCTATACGACTCATGCTCGACCTTTCGGTCTTCTGTGTTCCGAGGCCATGTCTATACACATGCTAGGCTCGTCAAGTTAACCCTAAGTGTTTTGCATGTGTAAAACTGTCTTACACCCGTTGTATGTGAACGTAAGGATCCATCACACCCGATCATCACGGCGTGCTTAGAAACGACGAACTTTAGCAACGGTGCACAGTTAGGGGAGAACACTTCTTGATATTGTTATGAGGGATCATCTTATTTACTACCGTCGTTCTAAGTAAACAAGATGCAAAACATGATAAACATCTCATGCAATCAATTAATAAACGTGACATGATATGGCCAATATCACATAGCTCCTTTGATCTCCATCTTGGGGCTCCATGATCATCTTGTCACCGGCTTGACACCATGATCTTCATCATCATGATCTCCATCATCGTGTCTCCATGAAGTTGCTCGCCAACTATTACTTCTACTACTATGGCTAACGCGTTTAGCAATAAAGTAAAGTAATTTGCATGGCGTTTCTCGATGACACACAGGTCATATAAAAGAATAAGGACAACTCCTATGGCTCCTGCCGGTTGTCATATTCATCGACATGCAAGTCGTGATTCCTATTACAATAGCATGAACATCTCATACATCACATATAGATCATTCATCATTCATCACAACTTTGGCCATATCATATCACAACCCACTTGCTGCAAAAACAAGTTAGACGTCCTCTAATTGTTGTTGCAAGTTTTTACGTGGCTGATTTAGGGTTCTAGCAAGAACGTCTTCTTACCTACGTTAAAGCCACAACGTGATTTGTCAACTTCTATTTACCCTTCATAAGGACCCTGTTCATCGAATCCGCTCCAACTAAAGTGGGAGAGACAGACACCCGCCAGCCACCTTATGCAACTAGTGCATGTTAGTCGGTGGAACCGGTCTCACGTAAGCGTACGTGTAAGGTTGGTCCGGGCCGCTTCATCCCACAATACCGCTGAAGCAAGAAAAGACTAGTAACGGCAAGAAAGTTGACAAATCTACGCCCACAACTAATTGTGTTCTACTCGCGCAAGAAGAACTACGCATAGACCTAGCTCATGATGCCACTGTTGAGGAACGTTGCAGAAAACAAAAATTTTCCTACTCGTTTCACCAAGATCATCTAGGAGTTCATCTAGCAACGAGTCATCTAATGCATCTACATACCTTTGTAGATTGCGCACGGAAGCGTTCAAAAGAACGGTGATGATGTAGTCGTACTCGACGTGATCCAAATCACTGATGACCAGCGCCGAACGGACGGCACCTCCGCGTTCAACACACGTACGGGACGGGAGACGTCTCCTCCTTCTTGATCCAGCAAGGGGGAAGGAGAGGTTGATGAAGATCCAGCAGCACGGCGGCGTGGTGGTGGATGCAGGGCGTCACAGAAGCAGGGCTTCGCCAAGACTACGAGGGAGAGACGTAACGGGGAGAGAGGGAGGCGCCAGGGGCTGGTCTCTGAAGTCCCTCCTCTCCCCCACTATATATAGGGGTGCCATGGGGGGGGGGGCGCCGGCCCTAGTAGATGAGATCTACTAGGGGGGGCGGCGGCCTAGGGTGGGGGGCTTGCCCCCCAAGGCAAGGGGCGCCCCCTCTAGGGTTTCCCCTCAACCCTAGCCGCATGGGCCCTTGGGGGGTGGCGCCCCAGCCCACTATGGGCTGGGTTCCCTCCCACTTCAGCCCATGGGGCCCCCCGGGATAGGTGGCCCCACCCGATGGACCCCCGGGACCCTTTCGGTGGTCCCGGTACAATACCGGTGACCTCGACACTTGTCCCGATGGCCGAAACAGCACTTCCTATATATAATTCTTTACCTCCGGACCATTCCGGAACTCCTCGTGACGTCCGGGATCTCATCCGGGACTCCGAACAATATTCGGGTTACTGCATATACATATCTTCACAACCCTAGCATCACCGAACCTTAAGTGTGTAGACCCTACGGGTTCGGGAGACAAGCAGACATGACCGAGACGACTCTCAGGTCAATAACCAACAGCGGGATCTGGATACCCATGTTGGCTCCCACATGATCCACGATGATCTCATTGGATGAACCACGATGTCAAGGATTCAATCAACCCCGTACGCAATTCCCTTTGTCAATCGATATGTTACTTGCCCGAGATTCGATCGTCGGTATCCCAATACCTCGTTCAATCTCGTTACCGGCAAGTCACTTTACTCGTACCGTAATGCATGATCCCGTGACCAGACACTTGGTCACCTTGAGCTCATTATGATGATGCATTACCGAGTGGGCCCAGTGATACCTCTCCGTCATGCGGAGTGACAAATCCCAGTCTTGATCCATGTCAACCCAACAGACACTTTCGGAGATACCCGTAGTATACCTTTATAGCCACCCAGTTACGTTGTGACGTTTGGTATACCCAAAGCACTCCTATGGTATCCGGGAGTTACACGATCTCATGGTCTAAGGAAAAGATACTTTGACATTGGAAAACTCTAGCAAACGAACTATACGATCTTGTGCTATGTTTAGGATTGGGTCTTGTCCATCACATCATTCTCCTAATGATGTGATCCCGTTATCAATGACATCCAATGTCCATAGCCAGGAAATCTTGACTATCTGTTGATCAACGAGCTAGTCAACTAGAGGCTTACTAGGGACATATTATGGTCTATGTATTCACACGTGTATTACGATTTCCGGATAATACAGTTATAGCATGAATAAAGACAATTATCATGAACAAAGAAATATAATAATAATGCTTTTATTATTGCCTCTAGGGAATATTTCCAACAAATGCGAGATGGCTACTCATTTAAATCCGAGAATAATGGTTGTTCCATTTATATGAGAGATATGTTTTATGGTCATGCCCCGCTGGTCAATGGTTTATTCTTGTTTAATCTCGAACGTGATGTTACACATGTTCATAGTGTGAATACCAAGAAGTGTAAGGTTGATAATGATAGTCCCACATACTTGTGGCACTGCCGCCTTGGTCACATTGGTGTCAAACACATGAAGAAACTCCATGCTGATGGACCTTTGGAGTCTCTTGATTATGAATCATTTGACACGTGCGAACCATGCCTCATGGGAAAAATGACCAAGACTCCGTTCTCCGGAACAATGGAGCGAGCGACCAACTTCTTGGAAATCACACATACCGATGTGTGCGGTCCAATGTGTTGGGGAACGTAGCTGAAATTCAAAATTTTCTACGCATCACCAAGATCAATCTATGGAGTAATCTAGCAACGAGGGAAGGAGAGTGCATCTACATACCCTTGTAGATCGCTAAGCGGAAGCGTTCAAGTGAACGGGGTTGATGGAGTCGTACTCGTCGTGATCCAAATCACCGATGATCCTAGTCCCGAACGGACGGCACCTCCGTGTTCAACACACGTACAGCCCGGTGACGTCTCCTACGCCTTGATCCAGCAAGGGGAGAAGGAGAGGTTGGGGAAGACTCCAGCAGCAGCACGACGGCGTGGTGGTGGTGGAGGAGCACGGTGCTCCAGCAGGGCTTCGCCAAGCACCGCAAGAGACGAGGAGGGAGAGGGGTAGGGCTGCGCCAACAGGGAGATTGAATCGCATGTATGGCAGCCCAAACCCCCACTATATATAGGGGAAAGGGAGGGGCTGCGCCCCCACCTAGGTTTCCACCCCTAGGGGTGGCGTCCAGCCCTAGATCCCATCTAGGGGGCGGCCAAGGGGGGAGAGAGGGGGGGCGCACCACTAGGTGGGCCTTAGGCCCATCTGAGCCTAGGGTTTCCCCCTTTTTCCTTCTCTCTTCGCCTTGGGCCCTGGTGGGGGGGCGCACCAGCCCACCTGGGGCTGGTCCCCTCTCACACTTGGCCCACGCAACCCTCTAGGGCAGGTAGCCCCACCTGGTGGACCCCCGGGACCCTCCCGGTGCTCCCGGTACGTTACCGATAGCACCCGAAACTTTTCCGGTGACCAAAACAGGACTTCCCATACATAAATCTTTACCTCCGGACCATTCCGGAACTCCTCGTGATGTCCGGGATCTCATCCGAGACTCTGAACAACATTCGGTAACCGCGTACATACTTTCCCTATAACCCTAGCGTCATCGAACCTTAAGTGTGTAGACCCTACGGGCTCGGGAGTCATGCAGACATGGCCGAGACAACTCTCCGGTCAATAACCAACAGCGGGATCTGGATACCCATGTTGGCTCCCACATGTTCCACGATGATCTCATCGGATGAACCACGATGTCAAGGACTTAATCAATCCCGTATACAATTCCCTTTGTCTAGCGGTACGATACTTGCCCGAGATTCGATCGTTGGTATCCCGATACCTTGTTCAATCTCGTTACCGGCAAGTCTCTTTACTCGTTCCGTAACAGATCATCCCGTGATCAACTCCTTGATCACATTGTGCACATTATGATGATGTCCTACCGAGTGGGCCCGGAGATACCTCTCCGTTTACACGGAGTGACAAATCCCAGTCTCGATTCGTGCCAACCCAACAGACACTTTTGGAGATACCTGTAGTGTACCTTTATATCCACCCAGTTACGTTGTGACGTTTGGCACACCCAAAGCACTCCTACGGTATCCGGGAGTTGCACAATCTCATGGTCTAAGGAAATTATACTTGACATTAGAAAAGCTTTAGCATACGAACTACACGATCTTTGTGCTAGGCTTAGGATTGGGTCTTGTCCATCACATCATTCTCCTAATTATGTGATCCCGTTATCAACGACATCTAATGTCCATGGTCAGGATACCGTAACCATCTATTGATCAAAGAGCTAGTCAACTAGAGGCTTACTAGGGACATGGTGTTGTCTATGTATCCACACATGTATCTGAGTTTCCTATCAATACAATTCTAGCATGGATAATAAACAATTATCATGAACAAGGAAATATAATAATAACCAATTTATTATTGCCTCTAGGGCATATTTCCAACACAATGAGCGTTGAGGCTCACGGTGGCTATCGTTATGTTCTCACCCTCACTGATGACTTGAGTAGATATGGGTATGTCTACTTAATGAAACACAAGTTTGAGACCTTTGAAAAATTCAAGGAATTTCAGAGTGAGGTAGAGAATCAACGTGACAGGAAATAAAGTTCTTACGATCAGATCGTGGGGGAGAATATTTGAGTCACGAATTTGGCATGCACTTAAGGAAATGTGGAATTGTTTCACAACTCACGCCACCTGGAACACCTCAGTGTAATGGTGTGTCCGAACGTCGCAACCGCACTCTATTGGATATGGTGTGATCTATGATGTCTCTGCTTACCGACCTACCGCTATCATTTTGGGGTTATGCTTTAGAGACTGCCGCATTCACTTTAAATAGGGCTCCGTCGAAATCCGTTGAGACGACACCGTATGAATTATGGTTTGGGAAGAAACCTAAGCTGCCGTTTCTAAAAGTTTGTGGATGCGATGCTTATGTCAAGAAACTTCAACCTGAAAAGCTCGAACCCAAGTCGGAAAAATGCGTCTTCATAGGATACCCTAAGGAAACTATTGGGTATACCTTCTACCTCAGATCCGAAGGCAAGATCTTTGTTTCCAAGAATGGATCCTTTCTAGAGAAAGAGTTTCTCTTGAAAGAAGTAAGTGGGAGGAAAGTAGAACTTGATGAGGTACTGCCTCTTGAACCGGAAAGTGGCGCAGCTCAAGAAAATGTTTCTGTGGTGCCTGCACCGACTAGAGAGGAAGTTAATGATGATGATCATGAAACTTCGGATCAAGTTGCTACTGAACTTCGTAGGTCCACGAGGACACGTTCCGCACCAGAGTGGTACGACAACCCTGTCCTAGAAATCATGTTGTTAGACAACGGTGAACCTTCGAACTATGAAGAAGCGATGGCGGGCCCAGAATCCGACAAATGGTTGGAAGCCATGAAATCCGAGATAGGATCCATGTATGAAAACGAAGTATGGACTTTGACTGACTTGCCCGATTAT
Organism: Triticum urartu; assembly: GCF_003073215.2. Taxonomy (NCBI): domain Eukaryota; kingdom Viridiplantae; phylum Streptophyta; class Magnoliopsida; order Poales; family Poaceae; genus Triticum; species Triticum urartu. Next base: position 647,854,086 of record NC_053024.1, on the reverse strand, counting down.
CGGTGAGCCATAGAAAATAAATGGATCTTTAGGAAGAAGACAGACGCGGATGGTAATGTGACCATCTATAAGGCTCGGCTTGTCGCTAAGGGTTATCGACAAGTTCAAGGGGTTGATTACGATGAGGCTTTCTCACCCGTAGCGAAGCTGAAGTACGTCCGAATCATGTTAGCAATTTCTGCATTCTATGATTATGAGATATGGCAAATGGACGTCAAAACGGCATTCCTTAATGGTTTCCTTAAGGAAGAATTGTATATGATGCAGCCAGAAGGTTTTGTCGATCCTAAGAATGCTGACAAGGTGTGCAAGCTCCAACGCTCAATCTATGTGCTGGTGCATGCATCTTAGAGTTGGAACATTCGATTTGATGAGATGATCAAAGCGTTTGGGTTTACGCAAACTTATGTAGAAGCCTGTGTTTACAAGAAAGTGAGTGGGAGCTCTGTAGCATTTCTCATATTATATGTGGATGACATACTATTGATGGGAAATGATATAGAATTCTTGGAAAGCATAAAGGCCTACTTGAATAAGTGTTTTTCAATGAAGGACCCTGAAGAAGCTGCTTATATATATTAAGCATCTAGATCTATAGAGATAGATTGATACGCCTCATTGGTCTTTCACAAAGCACGTACCTTGACAAGATATTGAAGAAGTTCAATATGGATCATTCCAAGAAGGGGTTCTTGCCTATATTGCAAGGTGTGAGATTGAGCATGGCTCAATGCCCGACCACGGTAGAAGATAGAGAAAAGATGAGTGTCATCCCCTATGCCTCGTCTATAGGGTCTATTATGTACGCCATGCTTTTTACCAGACCTGATGTAAACCTTGCCGTAAGTTTGATAGGAAGGTACCAAAGTAATCCCGGCATGGAACACTGGACAGCGGTCAAGAATATCCTGAAGTACCTGAAAAGGACTAAGGATATGTTTCTCGTTTATGGAGGTGACGAAGAGCTCGTCGTAAAGGGTTACGTCGATGCTAGCTTCGACACAGATCTGGATGACTCCAAGTCACAAACCGGATACGTGTATATTTTGAATGGTGGGGTAATCAGCTGGTGTAGTTGCAAGCAAAGCGTCGTGGCGGGATCTACATGTGAAGTGGAGTACATTGCAGCCTCGGAGTGCCGGGGTGCTGATCCACGGGCACCTATGGGACCGGCGGGCCGAGTCCCTTTCGGTTCGGCGGGGGCGGAGGTCATGCAAAGAGCGGATCGAGGCGATGCACGCGAGCGATTTACCCAGGTTCGGGCCGCATGGATGCGTAAAACCCTACTCCTGCTTTGTGGTTTGTATTGATTTCTTTCTCGGGAGCGCGGAGTGCTACAGTACACACCCGCAGCTAACAAGACCGAGCGTGAGTGTTCGAACCAGCTAACCCCCCTCTACGTTGCACACGGACCTCCTTTTATATGCTCAAGGGGTTACCGACAGGTGGCAACGGAGGTAAAGGGCAAAAATGGAAAGGTGCTGTGGTAGGCACAGCTACCTGCTACAGTGTATCATACCTAACCCTGACGGCAGGGGACAAGGGCATTAAATGCCCGTCTGTGTCGCCTAAACAGTGCGAAAAGGGACCGCCAGGGACGCCACCGTTCGCCACGATGGCGATCTTGTCAGCGCCGCTTGCCACCGCACGCCGCTGGCTGCACAGCCTCCCGCCACATATGCCTGGAAGGGCCCCAGAGCGACACGTTGGTGGATGTGCTGGAGCGCGGGCCCAGGGAGGTGGCTTGCCGCGGCAAGCGCCTTGCCGCTGTCGTTGTCTTGTCGCGTCCGGGAGCTTGTCGCTCACCGGGCCTTGCCGGGGCGTGTGGTGCGCCGCGGCAAATTCCTTGCAATGCCTTGGGTGGCCTTCCCAGCAAGCTCCTCTTGCCGGGGTCTTGGGATGCTTTTGTTAGCCTTCCCGGCAAGCTCCCCTTGCCGGGGTCTTGTCTTCTTGGCTTGGACACTTTGTTCTTGAATGGCTCCAAAGGAACCACGGAGGACCTTGGCGGTCACTCGGCAAGCCTTGCCGCGGGATGCTGTGACTGCCCGTGCACAAGTTTGGGATACTAGGGCACCCCTACTCTAGTGCACCGACAGGAGCCCCCGGGCCTGGGCCATACACGGTGCCGAGCGCTGTTGGGCCAGGCCCAAAACAGGGCACGGGCATGCGCGGCCTAGGTTACGCCGTATCTTACTCCGTATCCACCGCGCCCTCCCCGAACGGCAAGCGTCGAATGCGGCGTTGTGGGAGAGATTGTGGGGGTTTCTTTATTCGGAAATGCGGAACGTCCGCCCCCTCCCTCTTTATAAGCAGGGGAAATGGGGGCAGTTCGCACATTCGCCCGTTGCTGCTTCCAATCTCAGAAATCTCCGCCGCTCCCTCGCCTTCCCAGAGCAGAGAGAGAGAGAGCAGCGCCCCGCCCCCCATCGCCGCCAGCATCACCAACGCCATCGACCTCCTCCACTGCTTCTGCCATGGCTCCAAAAGCCGACAAGGGGAAGGCCGTGAAGTCGACCGAGGCGCAGCGGCTCGCGGCGCTGTGGAAGGAGCGGGCAGTTTTCCCCCCAAAGCTTGCCGCGAAGGAGCTGAGGGAGAACTACTACCTCTTCTGGTCGGCGGAGACACGAGCGCATCCGCGCACAAAGGTACTTCCCGCCGCCGCTTGGAAGAAGACCCCAAATGGATACCCCTTCTTCGCTCTGTTCTTCTACTGCGGGCTCTTCCCGCCTTTCTCTGATTTCTTCTGTGACATTATGAATACCTATGGATTCCATCTCCTTGACTTCACCCCCAATGCCGTCCTGACCATGGCAGTTTTCGCACATCTCTGCGAAAACTTTGTCGGAGTCCTTCCCAACGTAGCCCTCTTCCACCACTTCTTCATACCCCGAGTAGAGAGAGGAGAGCCTCTATCCGGCGGAATTGCCTGGATCTCAAGGGCCGGCAAGAAGGAAACCTATCTAGAGGGAGAGTTCCGCGGCAAGTGGGAGGAGTGGAGGGCAGATTGGTGCTGGATTGACGAGGAGAATCCGCAGCCGTTCACCACCCGGCGCCAAACCCCAGTAGCACGCGGCAGCGATTGGAGTGACGTGGCCCCGGAAGACGACAGGCTGAAGATTGCCGTCACCAGGATCCTGCGCCTCAGGCTTGCCGGGCTTACTGTTGGCGCTGTTGGCGCAGACTTCCTACGCCGCCGCATCGCCCCCCTGCAGGAACGGGGGAGGCCCACTTGGGAGTTCAAGAACGCGGCAGACATTATGATGCTGCGGCCGGGCCTCAACTACAACTTCACAGTCCTGGAGCTCAACGCAATGCTGCAGGAGCTGTTCAAATATGACCCCCAACATCCCGAGGTCTTCAGGTTGCCGGGGGGCGTCGTTCCATTGTGCAACAATTCCGCGCTCGATCGCATCCGTGCAATGATGCCGGAGTGCGACTCGCACGGGATTGTGCCAACTTGGCAGGAGCCTGCAGACGAGGTCGTGCAGCATTTCTTCGATGACTTGGTGGAAGTGCCGGTCCACCCCGACGAGAAGGACGGCCTCACCCGCGACACCATGGATGCGGAGTTGGCGCTCATTGCCACCAGGCTGGAAGAGGCAGCGGCAGCCGCAGCCACGGGCGAGTTCGGATTTACTGTGGAGGAGGCTGATGCAGCGGAAGCGGCAAGCCGTGCCGAGCGAGGGGAGCCCGCCGGCAAGAAGGAGCTTGCCGGGCGTGACGCCGAGCCGAGCGAGCCCGCCAAGGACACGAGCGGCTCGTTGGAAATCAACTCTTCTTCCTCCTCATCTTCGAGCAGCTTGCCGCAAGCAGAGCCTCCATCCCCACCAAGAAGGCGTCTCCGCAAGGCCGGTGACGTGGCGGAGCGGCAAGAGGGTCAACAGTCGCCGCGCCGCGTGACACGCTCTACCGCGGCAAACACCGTTGCCGCGGGAGCGCCTCATGCTGCGACGGCAACTGGAGCGGAGTCTAGCCGGACCACCGCTTCAGTCCCTGCCGCTACTCACGCCGCGCCGACAGCCGGAGCGGGGTCATCTCAGACCACCGCCACCGCTCCCGCCAAGCGGCCAAGGGAAGCTACCCCTCCGCCTCCTCACGCCGGGCGCGCGCCGGACTTCGACTTCTCCGCGTTCAGCTCCGATGAGGAAGAAGAAGAAGAGTAAGCTTCTCTTGCTGTACTTATAGTTCTTTAATTCTTGCTGTTTTGTCTTGTTTCTCACTTGCTTTTCCCTGAACCTGTTCCTCTTCAGGACTCTGGCCCAGAGAGCGGCGAAGAGAGCTAAGGCCCCGGTGATCGTCATCGAGGACGAGCCCACTGCTACAGCAGGTGGCGCACCCGAGACAACCTTGCCGGACCCGGCGACTTTTCTCCAGGGCAGCCCCCAGCGTAAGTGTATGATTTACTTTCTGCTGCGAGGCGCGCTTGGGTATTTGTCTTTGCTGATATCTGCTTGTTGACTTGTGTAGGAGCCGAGCAGCCCCACAAGGAGCCAAGGGAAAATCCCCCGACAAGGGAGAATTCTCCGGCAAGGGAGGGCTTCCCGGTAAGGGAGAAGTCTCCGGCAAGGGAGGGTTCTCCGGCAAGGGAGGGTTCTCCGGCAAGGGACGGCACCAGCGGCCCCCCGACAGCGGAGACCACAACTGCAGAACCTGGTGCAGGTACTCCTCTTGCTTCAAAACTTCCCTTGGGTTCTTCTTCTTCTGATCTTCTTTTTGTTTTTGCTGGATTTTTGCTTGACTCTCCCCCTTTTCCGGCTATCAGATCCATCCGCTGCAGAGCAGATGGAAACCGAGGTCGCCGCCGACGAGGCAACTGGTGCTGGAGATGCCGCCGGCGCAGAGGCCGCCAAGGCTGACGCCGCGGCAACTGGCGAGGGGTCCGACGATCGCACTGACGGCCCTGAGGCCGCAGGAGCGCCAGGCGCTACACCGACCGCCGACCCGTCCGCCGCTGCTGCAGCGCCAGGCTCCGGAGAGCCCCAGCCAGGCATCTACCTGAAGGCCGGCGACAACGTCTTCATCAATCTTCCCTGGGCATCAAGCTCCAGAGCGCCGGTCGAGGGGGAGATCTTCGACGGAGAAGTGCTTGCCTCCGCGGGGTTGACGCTGGTCGACGCGCCAAGCAACAGCAGCAACGAGCCCAAAGAAGAGCGGCTGCTGCGGAGGTTGATGTCGCTCTACCGCGCGCGACAAGCCAAGCTGGAGTCCCGCGAGGCGCTTGTCGCGAAGGTGGGAGCAAACATTGAAAAGCGCGCGGAAGAGCTCGGGGGTTTCCACCGGGAAGCCCTCCGATCCTTGGCGGAGGAGCGGGAGCGGCTCGTTGAAGCGCAGAAGGCCTTTCTCCTCGAGAAGGCCGAAGCCGAAGAGCGCCAGCGACTTGCTGCTGTGAAGCTAGCCGCGGAGGAGGGCGAGCTGGCGCAGCGGAAGGTCAATCTTGACGCCCACGAGGAAGAGCTTTCCTCACGCGAGGAGAAACTTTGCGGAGCCCTCAAGCAAGCGGAGGACGCTGCCGCCGCCGCTGAGGCCGCCAAGGAGGAGTTGAAGACGAAGGTGGCGCGGCTGGAGGCCGATCTCTCCGAGAAGGGCAAGGAGCTCAGCGCCGCCAAGGTCTCCAACGTGGATCTTGAGTTGAAGCTAACCACTTTGACCAAGACTCTGGACAGTGCCAAGAAGCGGGAGGCGGCCTTGAAGGAGGAAATCAAGGCCGACAAGGCGCTGCTGGAGAGTGCTGCCGTCGCCCAGAACGCCTTCAGGGAGACCGTGACGCACTGGACGGAGAGTCTTGTGAACGCCGCCACGGACATCGACAAGGAGCTGGCGCAACTGGGGATGGAGGATCTCGGGTATCCCTCCGACGACAACCTCCAACCCAGCGCCAAGCTCGTTCTGTTCTTCAAGGGCGTGGCGACGTCCCTTCAGCGACTCCGGGAGAGGATCCCCAAGCAACTGGCTGACGAGTCGCGCAAGATCTGCGCGGGGGCCCTCCAGAAAGTATTGATGAAGGTGGCCTTCCGCAATCCGGGCCTCCGCCTCACCAACATCCTCAGGACCTTGCCGCCAGAAGCTGATCTGGAGGAGCTCAAGGCCCTTGTCGCACCCATTGTGGACAAGGTGAGCGGGATCAAGAGGGTTGAAGGCGATCGCGTAGATTAGGCCGCCCATTTCTTCTTCCCTTGTCGCTGTTTATCTTGTCATGAAAACAATCTGTTAGAGCCGCGACAAGCCATTTTTGTAATATAACTCTATTCTGGGCAATGATTCGCAACGTTATTCCCTTTACTTGATTCCTCCCTTTGTATGTCTTTTTACCCTACGCTTTTAGGGAACTTGCCGGTGCAGGCACCAGAGCCGCGAGCGCTGAGTGCGGAACGTCAGCAGCCTGCTGGCGGTGCCGCTACCGGCAAGAAACCTTGTCGCAACTAGTTGCAGCTCACTTAAGTTGTTGAGCGGACTCGAAACAAAATAAGGGCGCAACTAGATACGAGTTGGTTCCTCCGCGCACAGGTTTTCCATACAAAGGGAGGTCGTTCAAGGGAGATAACTTAAAAATTAAAAAAATTGATTGCTCAAACTTTGGCAACTTAGCTTTTCTGTTATTTGCTTCCCGGCAAGGCGAAACTTTCTTGAACGACGCCTGGTCCATACCATCATCTTCTCCTCTCCCCCCCGGCAAACTTGTGGGCGAGGGGAACCTTCCTTTCAAAAGAAAGAAGAGACAATACAGATATGGAGCTTTACGGCTCGTTATTGCTTACCGTGGAGTAGGTGCTGCACAAAGTGTCAGATCATATATGCCAAAAAATAGAAAGCATAAAATCGACAAAATGCGCGGGGCACATGAGCTTTACTTATGCACGGGGTCTGCGCCCGGCTTTGTACAAAGGATTACATGCAACAGCGGCAAGACTTGTACAAAAGGTGGTTGCCGGAATAGGTTCCGGCAACCGCGCATTACGGGTAAAACTTACGAAGATGCTCAATATTCCAGGAGTTGCTCACCGGAAAGCCATCTTCGGTCTCAAGGCGGACAGCGCCAGGCCTAGTGAGTCGTTTCACCCGGTAAGGGCCTTCCCACTTCGGCGTCAACTTGTTGGAATTCTTGGCAGACTGAACGCGCCGAAGAACAAGGTCGCCTTCCTCGAGACTTCTGGCATTAACTTTGCGGCTATGGTAGCGGCGCAAAGCTTGCTGGTAGCGAGCAGCTCGCACAGCAGCCTGAAGATGGTCTTCCTCAAGGAGCAGCGCGTCATCTTGTCGTAGCTGCTCTTGCTCAAGCTCATCATAAGCGAGCACTCGAGGTGACCCGTATACGAGTTCCGTGGGGATAACTGCCTTTGCTCCATAGACTAGAGCAAAAGGTGTCTGGCCAGTGGCTCGATTTGGTGTCGTCCTGATCGACCAAAGAACCACCGGCAGCTCCTCGATCCAGTTTCTTCCGCACTTGTGCAGCCTGTCGAAAGTTCTGGTCTTGAGCCCGCGCAGCACTTCAGCATTTGCCCTCTCCGCTTGATCGTTGCTTCTCGGGTGAGCAACAGAAGGGAAGCAGACCTTGGCGCCAAGATCTTGGACGTACTGCATGAAGGTGCGGCTCGTGAATTGTGTACCGTTGTCGGTGATTATCCTGTTAGGGATCCCGAAGCGGCAAACAATCGACCTAAAGAACTTGACGGCTGACTGTGCGGTCACCTTCCTCACTGGTTCCACTTCCGGCCACTTTGTGAACTTGTCGATTGCAACGTACAAGTAATCAAAGCCCCCGACAGCTCAGGGAAAGGGGCCGAGGATGTCGAGCCCCCAGACCAAAAATGGCCAGGATAAAGGGATCGTCTGGAGAGCTTGAGCTGGTTGGTGTATCTGCTTGGAATGGAACTGGCACGCTTCACACTTGGTTACTTGTGCAGTTGCATCCTGGAGGGCTGTTGGCCAGAAGAAACCTTGCCGGAATGCTTTGCCGACAAGTGCTCTTGCGCCAATGTGGTGACCACATATGCCTCCATGTATCTCTGCCAACAGCTTCTGTCCGTCTTCCCGGTGAATACACTTCAATTTCACACCGTTGAGTCTTCTTCTGTACAGTGTCTCGTCGACAAACTGGTACATACTTGACTGCCGGGCTACTCTTTCCGCTTCTTCTTGCTCTTCGGGAAGTTCTCTTGTCTGAAGGAAACGGACTATCTGCTGTGCCCATGCTGGAGCTTGCGGCTCGACAACAAGGACTAAAGGCAAATCTGCTGCTGCGGGAACATCCGCTTCTACGGCAAGAACCTGCGGCTCTGCCGGAGCTTGACGTTCCCCGACAAGCTTGCCGGAGCAAAACTTGTCGGGAGCTTCTGCTTCAACGGAACAAACCCTAGGGCTTGCCGGAGCATCTTGCTCCTCAACGCTCTTGGTGTTGGTCTCAGCTGCTGCGGGAACATCCGCTTCTACGGCGAGAAGCTGCGTCTCTGCCGGAGCTTGACGTTCCCCGACAAGCCTGCCGGAGCAAAACTTATCGGGAGCTTCTGCTTCAACGGAACAAACCCTAGGGCTTGCCGGAGCAGACTGCTCCTCAGCGCCTTCGGCGTTGATCTTAGGGACCTTCTTGGCGGCGGCTTCGGGAAGCTCTGCCGGCACATAGTCACCAGAAATCAACTTCCTCTTCTTGCTCTGCCCAGTTGATGGTGTTACGGACGGTTGAGTTAGCTTGAGCACAAAGATCCCTGGTTCCACAGGTAGCTTAAGTGCGGCGCACTTTGACAGGCCATCAACAATGGCGTTCTGAGCTCTTGGAACATGCTCCATTTGTAAGCCGTCAAAGCGCTCTTCTAGCTTTCTCACTTCGTCGACGTAAGCTTCCATCAACGGACTCTGATAACTCTTGTTTACTTGGCGGACGATAAGCTGTGAGTCAGCCCTGACAATGAGCTTCTTGATCCCAAGGTCTGCCGCGATCCTGAGACAGGCAAGCAATCCCTCATACTCTGCAGTATTGTTTGTTGCCTGCTCCTTGGGAAAGTGCATCTGGACTATGTACTTGAGGTGCTCTCCGGTGGGTGCGACAAGCAGCACACCAGCGCCGGCGCCTTGCAGCGAAAAGGCACCATCAAAGTACATCAGCCATTCTTTGCTTGCTTCCTTGACAGGGATGCTCGTTTCTGGAATTTCTTCATCTGGTGTTGGCGTCCATTCTGCTATGAATTCTGCCAATGCTCTGCTCTGGATAGTTGAAGTGCTCTCAAACTTGAGGCCAAAGCTTGACAGTTTCAGTGCCCACTCAACAATCCTGCCTGTCGCTTCTGGATTCTGTAGTATCCTCTTCAGCGGAAAGCGAGTGACAACTGTGATCTCATGTGCTTGGAAGTAATGGCGCAGCTTTCTCGAGGCCATGAGAAGGCCGAAAAGCAATTTCTGCACACCAGAGTACCTTGACCTAGCCCCCTACAGAAGGGAACTGACAAAGTAAACTGGGCGCTGCACCATTTTCTTCTGTGTCTCCTCGTGCATCTGCGCAGATCCATCTTTGTCGGGACCAGAGCTTGCCGGGGAAGCCCCTTGCTTGTCGCTGGATGCGCTTGCCGTGGTTGCTAGCTCATCATCTGCCTCCCTCTCTGCTACTAACGCAGCACTAACCACTTGATTGGTTGCCGCTATGTACAGCAGCAACTTTTCTTGTGGCTTAGGTGCACAAGTATTGGAGGGGAGGACAGGTATCTCTTCAAGTCTTGCAGCGCAGCCTCCGCTTCCGGAGTCCATCTCATTGGGCCTGCCTTTTTCAATAATTTGAAAAACGGCAGGGCGTGCTCAGCAGACCGAGAGATAAACCTGCTGAGAGCAGCCACGCAACTGGCAAGTCTTTGTACATCCTTGACGCGCTTTGGTGCTTCAATCTGCTCAATGGCCTTGATCTTGTCGGGATTGGCTTCAATTCCCCGCTGAGACATGAAGAACCCGAGAAGCTTGCCGGAAGGAACTCCAAACACACACTTCTCTGGGTTGAGCTTGAGGCTGATCTTGCGCAGATTTGCAAAGGTTTCGTCCAAATCTTGAATCAGAGTTGCCCTGTCCTTGCTCTTGACCACTATATCATCCATGTAGGCTTCCACATTTCTGTGTATTTGTGGCTCAAGGGCGACATGGACTACTCTTGCAAATGTTGAACCAGCATTTTTTAATCCGAAAGGCATTCGTATGAAACAGTACGTGCCACATGGAGTAATAAATGCGGTCTTCTCCTCATCCTCTTCTGCCATGAAGATCTGATGATATCCTGAATATGCGTCAAGAAATGAAAGCAAATCACATCCGGCTGTGGAGTCAACAATCTGGTCAATGCGCGGCAAAGGAAATGGGTCTTTGGGACAAGCTTTGCTAACATCGGTAAAATCGATACAAAGTCTCCATTTCCCGTTTGCCTTGCGCACGACTACAGGATTGGCCAACCATGTAGGATGGAGCACTCCTCTGACAAGGCCTGCTGCTTCCAACTTCTTGATCTCTTCTGCAATAAACTCTTGGCGCTCCACTGCTTGCTTCCTGACCTTCTTCTTGACGGGCCGCGCATGAGGACAAACGGCAAGGTGGTGCTCAATCACTTTCCTGGGAACACCGGGGATGTCAGACGGTTGCCACGCAAACACGTCGACATTCGCCCGCAGGAAAGCAACGAGCACGCTTTCCTATTTAGGGTCGAGAGTGGCACTGATGGTGAAGGTACCACCAGTGCCGTCCTCCTTGGCGGACACCTTTTTCGTCTCTGGCGGAGCTGCCATCGTCTTCTTACACTTGCCGGTAGAGCTCGATGGTGCGTCCTCGACGGCAGCGCAGCACTCCGAAGAGGTGCGCTTGCCGGAGTGGGCATCAGAACTCTTGCCGGACTTGGTCTTCTTCCCCCCGGGAGCTTCAGCGGCAAGTGACTCGCGCTCTGCTGCGGCTGCTGCTTCCCGGTAGATCTTGTCGGCACAGATAAGAGCATCTTTCTTGTCGCCAGGGATAGAGATGACGCTTATCGGGCCTGGCATCTTCAGCATGTTATATGCGTAGTGAGAGGCTGCCATGAACTTGGCGAGTGCTGGGCGGCCAAGTATTCCATTGTAAGGTAATGGAATATCGGCAACGTCAAAAGTGACCCTCTCAGTCCTGAAGTTCAGCTCGCTGCCAAATGTTACGGGCAGCGTGACTTTCCCCTTCGGCTTGCTCCTTCCCGGGTTAATTCCTTGGAATGTGCCGGTCTCTTCGAGCTCGCTGTCAGGGATCTGGAGTTTCTGGAGTACAGCGGAGGAGATCAGGTTCAAGCCGGCCCCGCCGTCAACTAACATCTTAGTGACCTTGAGGTTGCGGATAGTTGGTGAAACCAACATCGGCAAGCATCCGACCGCAGTTGTGCGGTCAGGGTGGTCCTCAATATCAAAGATGATAGGCGTGCTGGACCATTTCAGAAGCTTGCGTGACTCGACAGGTGGCTCCGCTGCATTGACTTCCCGCACCCACTGCTTGAGTTGGCGGTGTGAAGTGTGCAGAGAAGCACCGCCGTCAACGCACAAGACCTCTGTGGCTTTCTGAAACTCCTGCTCACTGGTCTCAACATCATCCATGTCTTCTTCGTCGTCGTCGTCTTCATCGTTGTCGCGGCCGCGGGGAGGTCTGTCTCCTTGCCGCTGCTTGGCCTTGCCGCGGCGTCCTCCCCGGCCGGCGCGCTTCTTGCCGGATTCTCCGGCACCTCCTTGGGCCCTCTCCTTGTCGCGTCGCTCGTACTCAGCCTTTTGCTGCTGGACAAGCTGCTCGACCTTCTTGCAGCTCTGGAGGTCATGGCCCTTGGTGCGGTGAATCTTGCAGTACTGCTTGTCGAGGCCGTCCTGCTTGTCGGCGACTGCCACAGCCTGGCAGTTGGTGCACGCGGCAACCTCCTTGCCGGAGCTACCAACTTTGGCCTTCTTGGCGCCACCTTCGTTGCCGGACTGCTCAACGACTAGCACCTCTTTGCCTTTCTTCTTCCTGTTCCGCCGCCGGTTTTTCTTTGCCGGGGCAGCATCCTCACTGTCAGATCCTTCTGCTCTGGTCTTCTCTCCGGGGAGTTTCCTCCCTTCCTCAGCACGTGCACACTTGTCGGCCAGGGCATACAGCTCACTGACGTCTCTGATCCTGCACATCGCCATCTCCTCCCGCATCCTGCGGTTACGCACGTTCTGATGGAACGCGCTGATGACCGCGGCGGGGTGGACGTCTGGGATGTTATACTGTACACGGCTGAACCTTTGAATGTACTTGCGCAGGGGCTCTCCTTCCTTCTGGGCGAGCAGATGAAGGTCACTCTCTTGGCCATGAGGTTTGTGGCCGCCTGTAAAGGCGCCAACAAACTGATGGCATAGATCAGCCCAGGAGGATATGGAGTTGTCCGGCAAGTGCATGAGCCAGGACCTGACGTTGGGCTTGAGCACCAGCGGGAAGTAGTTGGCAAGGATCTTGTCGTCCCGCCCCCCGGCAGCCTGCACCACGATGGTGTAGATGCTGAGGAACTCCGACGGATGCGTCTTGCCGTCGTACTTCTCCGGTACATCAGGTTTGAAATTCTTCGTGCTGGGCCACTGGACTTGCCGCAGCTCACGAGTGAACGCAGGGCAACCTCCCGCGTATGGCAAGTCGCCCGGTTCCCCTGGCGCATGCATGTCAACAGAGGGCCCAGCGCGCTGGTCTGATTGACGTCGCGCTTCCCTTCGGCGCTCGATGCGAGTACGAGCGTCTTCTTGTTGTCGTTCTTGAAGAACTTGGCGCTGATCGCGACGAGCTCGCGGATCTGACGACGCGGTGGAGTCGCTGTCGAGGTGGATCCGGCGAGTCGGCGATCTCGGCCTTCGGGGCGGAGAGTGCACAGTAGTTGCACCCCCACCAGTCTTGTCGTCTCTGGCTCGTGCCTGGCTGGCTTGCCGCGGCTGTGACGTGCTCGGTTGCCGTGGAGTGTCGCCGTTGGCGAAGCCGATGAGACTCTGGATGGTTGCCCTCCAATCGTCGATCTTGTCCGCCGTTGGAGGGTAGTCTAGGAGCAGCTGAGCTCGCGCCAAAGCTTCTGCTGCAGTGGCGGGCGGTGGTGGTGAACGGTGTGAGGAGCGGGATATGCTCGGACTTCTAACCACGTTAGAAGGAGCAATATCCTGTCCAGGCGACCGTGCCTCGCTCGTGCCAGCATGTTGGCGTGCATGGTGGTCCTGAGCGCTCCGAGATCCACCAGCCCGATCTTGGTCTAGCAAACGCATGGTACCATGAGTACCATGACGCTGCCGGTCTCGCGCCTCCTAAGACAGGCGCGGTGCATGTACGGACGCCGAGGTCTTGGAGTGCGCCCGGTCGTTGTGGGAGCCGGCTACGCCGCCGATGGGCAGCGCAGCCTCGCCCTTGGACCTGGCAGCACCGTGAGCTCCCTCGTCTACGCCCGTTCTTCCGCCGGCGCCCGCCCCATCAGCCGTTTGTCCCGGCGGTGGTGGGTAAGGCGCGGACGGAGCAGCCGCCTCCGAAACCTTCTTCTTCGGCGGCATGTTGATGAAGAGGATGAAGATCTAGCTCGCGAGAACGCCGGATCTGGTTCACACAACTTCGACGCCCCCCACCTGGCGCGCCAAAGATGCCGGGGTACTGATCCACGGGCACCTATGGGACCGGCGGGCCGAGTCCCTTTCGGTTCGGCGGGGGCGAAGGTCGTGCAAAGAGCGGATCGAGGCGATGCAGGCGAGCGATTTACCCACGTTCGGGCCGCATGGATGCGTAAAACCCTACTCCTGCTTTGTGGTTTGTATTGATTTCTTGCTCGGGAGCGCGGAGTGCTACAGTACACACCCGCAGCTAACAAGACCGAGCATGAGTGTTCGAACCAGCTAACCCCCCTCTACATTGCACACGGACCTCCTTTTATATGCTCAAGGGGTTACCGACAGGTGGCAACGGAGGTAAAGGGCAAAAATGGAAAGGTGCTGTGGTAGGCACAGCTACCTGCTACAGTGTATCATACCTAACCCTGACGGCAGGGGACAAGGGCCTTAAATGCCCGTCTGTGCCGCCTAAACAGTGCGAAAAGGGACCGCCAGGGACGCCACCGTTCGCCACGATGGCGATCTTGTCAGCGCCGCTTGCCACAGCACGCCGCTGGCTGCACAGCCTCCCGCCACGTACGCCTGGAAGGGCCCCAGAGCGACACGTTGGTGGATGTGCTGGAGCGCGGGCCCAGGGAGGTGGCTTGCCGCGGCAAGCGCCTTGCCGCTGTCGTTGTCTTGTCACGTCCGGGAGCTTGTCACTCACCGGGCCTTGTCGGGGCGCGTGGTGCGCCGCGGCAAATTCCTTGCAATGCCTTGGGTGGCCTTCCCGGCAAGCTCCTCTTGCCGGGGTCTTGGGATGCTTTTGTTAGCCTTCCCGGCAAGCTCCTCTTGCCGGGGTCTTGTCTTCTTGGCTTGGACACTTTGTTCTTGAATGGCTCCAAAGGAACCACGGAGGACCTTGGCGGTCACCCGGCAAGCCTTGCCGCGGGATGCTGCGACTGCCCGTGCACAAGTTCGGGATACTAGGGTACCCCTACTCTAGTACACCGACATGGAGGCAACACATGAAGAAATCTAGATGAAGGAGTTCATTGCCGACCTAGGAGTTATTCCCAATGCGTCGGGCCCGATGACTCTCTTCTGTGACAACACTGGAGCCATTGCCCTTGCCAAGGAGCCCAGGTTTCATAAGAAGAAGAGGCATATCAAGCGTCGCTTCAAGTCCATTCGTGAAAATGTTCAAAATGGAGACATAGATATTTGTAAAGTGCATACGGACCTGAATGTCGCAGATCCGTTCACTAAACCTCTTCCACGAGCAAAACATGATCAACACCAGAACTCTATGTGTGTTTGATTCATCACAATGTAACTAGATTATTGACTCTAGTGCAAGTGGGAGACTGTTGGAAATATGCCCTAGAGGCAATAACAAAATTGTTATTATTATATTTCCTTGTTCATGATAATTGTCTATTGTTCATGCTATAATTGTGTTATCCGAAAATCATAATACATGTGTGAATAGATGGACCACAACATGTCCCTAGTGAGCCTCTAGTTGACTAGCTCGTTGATCAATAGATGGTTACGGTTTCCTGACCATGGACATTGGAGGTCATTGATAACGAGATCACATCATTAGGAGAATGATGTGATGGACAAGACCCAATCCTAAGCATAGCACAAGATCGTGTAGTTCGTTTGCTAAAGCTTTTCTAATGTCAAGTATCTTTTCCTTAGACCATGAGATGGTGCAACTCCTGGATACCGTAGGAATGCTTTGGGTGTGCCAAACGTCACAACGTAACTGGGTGGCTATAAAGGTGCACTACGGGTATCTCCGAAAGTATCTGTTGGGTTGGCACGAATCGATACTGGGATTTGTCACTCCGTATGACGGAGAGGTATCTCTGGGCCCACTCGGTAAGACATCATCGTAATGAGCTCAATGTGGCTAAGGGGTAGGTCACGGGATGATGTGTTACAGAACGAGTAAAGAGACTTGCCGTAACGAGATTGAACAAGGTATCGATATACCGACGATCGAATCTCGGGCAAGTGCTATACCGGTAGACAAAGGGAATTGTATACAGGATTGATTAAATCCTCGATATCGTGGTTCATCCGATGAGATCATCATGGAACACGTGGGAGCCAACATGGGTATCCAGATCCCGTTGTTTTGGCTGGAGAGATGTCTCGGTCATGTCTGCATGATTCCCGAACCCGTAGGGTCTACACACTTAAGGTTCGATGACGCTAGGGTTATAGGGTAAGTTTGTACGTGGTTACCGAATGTTGTTCGGAGTCCCGGATGAGATCCTGGACGTAACGAGGAGTTCCGGAATGGCCCGGAGACAAAGATTTATATATGAGAAGTCCTTATTTGGTCGCCGGAAGTGTTCGGGGGTTTATCAGTATTGTACCGGGACCACCGAAAGGGTTCCGGGGGGTCCACCGGGAGGGTCCACCTGCCTCAGAGGGCCCTATGGGCTGAATATGGAGGGGAAACCAGCCCCTAGGTGGGCTGGGTGCCAAACCCCCTAGGGCCCATGCGCCTAGGGTTTGGGGGAACCCTAAAGGGGGCGCCCCCCCTTGGCCGCCGCCCCCCTCTAGATCCATCTGGAGGGGGCCGGCCCCGCTCTCCCTTGCCCCTATAAATAGAGGGGAGGTGGGAGGGCAGCAACACCACACCCAAGGCGCAGCCCTCCACCTCCCTAATACCTCCTCCTCCTCCCGTGACGCTTGGCGAAGCCCTGCCGGAGTACCATGCTGCTCCAACACCACCACGCCATCGTGCTGCTTCTGGACGAAGTCTTCCCCAACTTCTCCCTCTCTCCTTGCTGGATCAAGGCTTGGGAGACGTCATCGGGCTGCACGTGTGTTGAATGCGGAGGCGCCGTTGTTCGACGCTTGGATCGGAATCTACCGTGATCTAAATCGCTGTGAGTACGACTCCTTCATCCGCGTTCTTGTAACGCTTCCGTTTCGCGATCTTCAAGGGTATGAAGATACACTCCTCTCTCTCTCGTTGCTAGTCTGTCCATAGATTGGTCTTGGTGATGCGTAGTAAATTTTTAATTTCTGCAACGATCCCTAACATTTTCCTCCCTCTCCGGCTGCTTCGACCAATGCCTGCCTGGGCTGATAGGGGGGTCGCACCTCTGCCCGGCCTTGGTAGACGTCTTTTAGGAAGCGGGCGAGGTGAGTCTATGGAGGCTTTGCCAGATTGGATCAGTTCTTGCAGAGCCATTGCGACAAGTGGTCAGGGATTGTCAGCAGGCACGTCGGAGAAGGAGAAGATTGAGGCCATGATGCATCTGCTCGATCTCATCGTGGAGAATCTTGATGACCTAGTTTTTGAGGAGGAGAAACCTCCTGATGATGAGGATATGCGATGGATGATTAGTGTACCAGTACACATGGCAAATCAGGGTGGAGCTCGTGGTCAGTCAGGCTATGCTGGGGAGTATGATGCATATGAAGTTACAAACCAACATGTTGACCTTGATGAGACCATGGAGGTAGTAGATCATACAAGAAAGCGGGCCTCTGATATTGAGACTGATATTGCTAGTGGAAGTGTTGCAGGGCAGTTGGCATATGCAGGAACACCACGGAAGTTTGTTGTGGTGCCGAGACAGAGAGATCAAAACAAGAAGAAGCAGAAGTGATGTGAAGTTGATGTGGTCTTAATCCTAGTAAACAAGATATCAGCGGTCTCCCGTGAGGAGACTGACCGGATGCAATGAAACTACTAAGCTGGAACTGTTGCGGCCTGCAGCAGGCTGCGGCGGTGTGGGCGCTTCTGGAGGTTCAGAAGCGATGTAAGGCAGATATTATTTTTCTTTCTGAGACACATTTGGAGGAATGGCCAGCAGAATGCCTAAGAAAGAGATTAAAAATGTATTGTAAAGAAGTTTTTGTAAGCAATGGTCAAAGTGGAGGTCTCGTGATGTACTGGAAGAACGAGACAAGCATTTCTCTGCAGTTCAAGATGAACAACTTCATTGATGTAGATGTGGGAACAAATATAGGAAGTGCACGAAGGCTAACGGGAATGTATGGGGGACCAAAGTGGGAGGATAAATACAAAACTTGTCAAAGAATGAGAGATCTTCACGCACAAAGTGATCGGGCTTGGTTGATCATTGGGGACCTGAATGAGATAATGTACACCTTTGGAAAAGAAGGGGGAACACGAGGCCTGTAAATTACATGCAAGCGTTTCGGGATGTTGTAGATGATTGTAAGCTAATGGACCTTGGGTTTGTGGGAGATAAATTTACATGGAAAAGAGGGAAAATACGAGCTTGACAGGGCTCTAGCGAACGATGGGTGGAATGAGAAGTTTGGTGCTGCAATGGTAGAACATATGGATTATTATTGTTCGGATCATAGACCGCTCCTGGTCAATCTTGACCCTACAATGGATGTCCTTGTGGGTACAAGAGTGCTACGTTTTGAATCAAAATGGCTAAAGGAGGCAAAGTTCCAAGAAATGGTCGCCGCAGCCTGGGCTGATGCAAACAATTCAGCGACGGGGGATAGTTTGGCCTCGAGGATAGCTTTTGTGCATGCTCAGCTGCATACCTGGCACAAAACAGTACTAAAATGAACTAGGAGAAAATTAAGGGGGTGCAGAAGGAGCTAGAAAAAGTAACAAGGGGTGCTATGAAGGAAGAGAATTTGGCCAAAGAACGAAACTTGTTAATGGAAGTGGAGAAATTGCTAGAGCGGGAGGAGATGTATTGGGCGCTGAGGAGCCGTGTTGGCTGGCTGAGAGTTGGGGATAGGAATACCGACTTCTTTCATAACTATGCTTCGTCTAGGTGGTCCAAGAACAGAATCAAAAAACTACCCGATGAGTCTGGTGTTTGGAGAGAGGACACCACGAAGCTTAACCTTTTTATTTCAGATTATTTTGCAGGATTGTTCTCCAGAGAAATAGATGAGCCGGATCCAGAAATGTTGAACAAGGTTGCTCCTAGAGTAGCTGATCATATGAATAATGCCCTGTTGCAGGATTATACATCGAAGGAGGTTAAAAAAGCCTTGTTCTCCATAGGTGATTTGAAGGCCCCGGGGCCTGACGGATTACATGCAATCTTTTTTAAAAGGTGCTGGCATATATTGGGAGATAAATTGATGGAGGAGGTTCTGAATGCAATCAACCACAAGGTAATACCAGAGGGGTGGAATGACACTGTTATAGTTCTAATTCCTAAGGTTGAAAGTCTTTGTAACGTCATGTACAAAATCATCTCAAAAATGATCGCATTCCGGTTAAAAAGAGTAATGGATGAGATAATCTCCCTGGTGCAAAGTGCGTTTGTACTAGGCATGTTAATTACGATAACATCCTG
This sequence comes from Triticum urartu, assembly GCF_003073215.2. Taxonomy (NCBI): domain Eukaryota; kingdom Viridiplantae; phylum Streptophyta; class Magnoliopsida; order Poales; family Poaceae; genus Triticum; species Triticum urartu. Next base: position 647,835,218 of record NC_053024.1, on the reverse strand, counting down.
GTGGCTTATGAATATATACATAACATAAAAAACTGCAAAAAAGCAAAGACTGGCTATTGTGCAATCAAGCTGGACATGCACAAGGCATATGATCGAGTCAAGTGGAGATTTTTAGATAAGATGATGAGAAGGCTTGATTTTCATGATAATTTTGTTGAGCTGATTATGGCATGTGTTAGATCTGTGAAATATAGAGTAAGATATAATGACCAGTGGATAGAGAGATTTGTGCCATCTAGGGGTCTCTGGTAGGGGGATCCCTTGTCACCATATTTGTTCTTGATTTGTGCAGAGGATTTGTCGTGTCTATTAGCTCACCAAGAGGAGGTTTGTGGCATAGAAGGAGTAAAGGTGTGCAGGGGTGCACCATCAGTTTCACATTTACTATTTGTTGATGACTCCTTGATCCTTATGAAGGCAGATTTAAATAATGCAACCTCGGTGAGACAAATGCTTGACCAATATTGCGCGAGTTCTGGATAGCTGGTGAGTGAAGGGAAATATAGCATTTATTTTAGTCCATGTGTGGATGTGGAAACAAAAGCAAGTATGTGTGTAGAACTGAATATAATGACCGAAGCTTTATCTGACAAGTATCTCAGTTTGCCTGCTATGGTTCGAGTGGACAGAAGTGATAGCTTTGCCTACTTGGTGGATAGGCTGATTGCTCAGATAAAGGGCTGGAAGGAGAAATTTCTTTCTCTCAGAGGTAAATAAATCCTACCTAAAGCAGTCATTCAGTCTCTGCCGGTTTTTGCAATGGGAGTCTTTAAGATCCCGAAGAAAATATGTAAGGAAATTACAGATGCCATGGCTAGTTTTTGGCGGGGTGACGAAGAGGACCAGAAAAGGATGCATTGGCGGGCATGGTGGCGAATGTGCATACCAAAAAATGATGGTGGAATGGGCTTCCATGACCTTCATGCTTTTAACCTTGCGATGTTAGCCAAACAATGTTGGAGATTGATCTCTAATCCAGATGCGTTATGTGCTCGTGTGCTTCGCTCGGAATATTATCCGGATGGTAATATTTTGAAGGCAGGGAACAAAAAAGGATCTTCCTTTACTTGGCAGTCTATTGTTTCTGGAATCCAAACTTTCAAGAGAGGTCATATTTGGCGCGTTGGGACAGGATCTGAAATCAATATATGGAATGACTACTGGGTGCCAAACAGCCCAACTAGAAAGGTTTTGACACCTAAGGGGGCTTGTTTGCTGACTAGAGTGGAAGAATTGGTTGATCCGTAGTTGGGAGAGTGGGATGAAACACTCATCAGAAACATCTTCTTTCCCTATAGATGTTGAGAGGATTTTGAGAATTACACTGAATGTTCAGGTGGTGGAGGATTTTGTAGCATGGAACTTTACTAAATCATATGCCTTTACAGTTCGCTCGGCGTACTATGTACAATGGCACCACCAGCATGATTCACATGTAAGACGAAGTGATGGACATGGGTCCTCGACGACTAATCCGGTGTGGGAGATTCTTTGGAAATTGAAAGTGCCAAGTAAAGTCAAGATATTTGCGTGGAAAGCTCTATATGGTGTAGTTGTTGCTCGATCCAATTTAGCAAACAGACACATTAAGGTGTCTCTGCAATGTCCTTTATGCTCAGAGGAAGCCGAGGACATCAAGCACTTGATATTTTCCTGTCGGCGTGCGAAGGAAGTTTGGAATGCATTGGGTATTTTATAAGTTATAGATAATGCGTTGAGGGTAGACCGATCTGGCAGCATAGTCCTGGAGGAGATAATTCGAAATAAGTCAAATATTAGACCGATTCTCCCAAACCTTGGTGTTGAAGAATTGGTTGTCGTGGGTTCTTGGTATATATGGTGACAGAGGAGAGAGTTTGTGAAAGGAAACCAAGTGACTTCGCCTAGCAAGACAGCTTTCGCTATCAACACAATCACATCAAACTTTGCAGTGGCTCAGAGTGCGGTACAGTCACAAAAATACCATGGCAGAAACCTCCTGTTGGCAGCTACAAGATGAACGTGGACACGACTTTTTCCAAAATGGGTCAGGAGCAGCAACGGTAGTGATTCGGAATTACAGGGGGGAGGCAATAGCAGGTGGCTCATGGCTTCTAAATAACGTGTATGATTCTAGCACAGCTAAAACTTTAGCTTTGCAAAAGGAGTTGATATTGCTTGAAAATATAGGCTGCAATGGGGTCATCATGGAATCTGATTCACTGGAATTAATCCAAGCTTGCACTAGTGTGAATGAAGTTTTAAGCCCAGCCACGGCGATACTTGCAGATTGCTTCCAGCGAGCAACAAGACTAGGTATAGTGAGCTTTCAGCACTGTCCTAGGGATGCCAATAGGGTCGCACATAATTTAGCGAGGCACGTTTATGATTCTAAAGTTGTAGTTTTTTGGGATGGTGATCCCCCTAGCTTTATTCTTCCAGACATAATCTTTGATGTAACTGTGATTTGAAAGTAATAAAGCTCGCCCTAGGGCATTTCCCCTCAAAAAGCTAACACAAATTGCAGTGAACAAATACATGATACAAGTCAAAAGGCTAACATAATCCCTTAGAGAGTGTCGGTGTCAAAACTGGCGGATCTCGGGTAGGGGGTCCCGAACTGTGCATCTAGGCCGGATGGTAACAGGAGGCAGGGAACACGATGTTTTACCCAGGTTCGGGCCCTCTTGATGGAGGTAAAACCCTACGTCCTGCTTGATTAATATTGATGATATGGGTAGTACAAGAGTAGATCTACCACAAGATCAAGGAGGCTAAACCCTAGAAGCTAGCCTATGGTATGATTGTTGTGTATGGAGTTGATTGCCTACGGACTACAACCCTCCGTTTTATATAGACACCGGATAGGGTTAGGGTTACATAGAGTCGGTTACAATGGTAGGAGATCTTGAATATCCGCATCGCCAAGCTTGCCTTCCACGCCAAGGAAAGTCCCATCCAGACACGGGACGAAGTCTTCAATCTTGTATCTTCATAGTCCAGGAGTCCGGCTGAAGGTATAGTCCGGCTACCCGAACACCCCCTAATCCAGGACTCCCTCAGAGAGTATTAGACTGGGAAAGTACCTTACTTTGGTATACCTTCTCTCATGGATTGGTGGAATATCAGGATAATTCCTTCTCGAAAGTTGCTTCCATGTATCGCAATTCAGTGTCATTCTAATTTGTTGTTTCCTTTTGAAAGAATGTACTGACCGGATTTTCAATGCAAGATACCAGTTGGTGGATAAGTTTTGTCAGCCGATTATTGATGAATCATACCTCTGGGCTATATGTCCATGGGTGATTGCTGAGATGGCCAATGCACAAGATCAGGGTTGAACCTTCCCTAAGCCTTGTCAATCAATTGGCTATGTGTGTGGTCTTATCCGCTGAAGACCATCACTTGTGTTAGAACAAATCTTTTCTACTTATAAATGTTGGAGTTGATGGTGAGTTCGCATGTGGGACCATACAAATAAACAATGCACTTCTACCACACGTGATACTAGCAACCTTTAAAATAATATAATAAACAAATGTTACTATTGTGTGACATATCGCATCCCAGATAAACAAATACACTGTTACCCTAATATGAGCATAACACTCTTATAAAAACAAATTATAAATGCATACATTCCAATTCAAAATCATGGCCTTTATTGTAACTTCTCTACCCAATCAATTTTTCCAGTTGTATAGCATAGAAGAAGAGAGAGAACACATTGAATTTCAACGTGGTCATAGACATTGTCCTCCTACCAAATCCACGATCTTGAGCATTAAAATTACTCATGTCCATTCGCCTATGTTTTAAAATTTAAAATGTTATCTCACTGTAAATCTTGCAAAGGACCTACATAATCGCTTAAAAATCATCAGTGACTACAACATAACCTTTCATTGTATTTATGCTCCCTATTTAATCATAAACCATGCAATAGACGTAAGCCATCATCATATTTTGATGATTTCCTAAGCTAGTAGTATCTCATTGTCGTTTTTATGGCTCTGTAGCAATCCACGGGTATAGCAACACATAAGGCAGAAAATGCATAGGAGCTCCTGGGTGCTCCTCCCCCCTATGGGTTTAGTTGATCTTTGTCGGATGTGGGGTTCTGGAAAACCCTTAAGGTTCGAACACTAGGTGCACGTGAAGTCTTTCCTTCCTACCGATCTATGCCCTAGCTCGCTAAGATCTCGCGGACGAACTCGACAAACTCGCAACACAGAAAGACACGAGGTTTATACTGGTTCGGGTCATCGTTGTGGTGTAATACCCTACTCCAGTGTGGTGGTGGTGGATTGCCTCTGGGGCTGATGATGCACAGTACAAGGGAAGAACAGCCTCCTGAGGTTGAGGTGTTCTTGTGAGTAGGCTCTTGATCGGGTTGGATCAAGCTAAGATGAGATGCCTCTACTATGGTGGCTAGCTCTACTTATATAGTCCTTGGTCCTCTCCCCAAATATCGAGCGGGAAGGGAGCCAACAACGGCGAGCAAATTTGAAGGGGGACAGCTAGTACAAGCTATCCTGACAAAAGTGGTTTTCGCCTGCGAAAAGCTCTGGTGGTGACGCCGTCTTGGGCTCCACGATGACCTTCGTCTTGCCGTCCTCCTGGTCTTGGTCTCGTTGCACCAATATAGCAACATTTGTCTGATGCCTCGGTACTCTTCGTCTGCGCTAGCCTCCTTAGCACCAAAGAGGAAATAAGGACGCTGTGCATGCTGGCGCCCGCCTGGTGTCGTGCGTCATGGCTCACATCACGAGGGCCTCGTGAGGTTTACCCCGCCTTGATATCTCCGCTCCTCACGAGCCTGCCGGGCTAGGCTACTCCAAAGGAGGTCTTGCATCGTCCGCCTCGCGAGGGTCCTGGATGCCTTGTTGATGAAGATGGGCCGTATGGCCTGCTGGCTCAGCCACGCCGCGGGCCACAGGCAGGCAAGTCTGGGGACCCCCGTACCCAAAACACCGACAGTAGCCCCCGGGCCCAAGGTGCGCTTGGGCTTGGCTTCATGGCGAAGCCAAGGGTCAAGTTCGGAGCACCGCGGGCCCCCAAAGCTTGCGGCCTCGGTTGACGCATGGCGGTTGATTGGACGTGGGCATTGCTACCTCTTGAGCACTGCGTTGGATTTCCTTGAAGAGGAAAGGGTGATGCAGCAAAGTAGCATAAGTATTTCCCTCAGTTTTTGAGAACCAAGGTATCAATCCAGTAGGAGGCTATGCGCGAGTCCCTCGTACCTGCACAAAACAAATAACTCCTCGCAACCAACGCGATAAGGTGTTGTCAATCCCTTCACGGTCACTTACAAGAGTGAGATCTGATAGATATGATAAGATAATATTTTTGGTATTTTTATGATAAAGATGCAAAGTAAAATAAAAGCAAAGGAAATAACTAAGTATTGGAAGATTAATATGATGAAGATAGACCCGGGGGCCATAGGTTTCACTAGTGGCTTCTCTCCAGAGCATAAGTATTTTACGGTGGGTGAACGAATTACTGTTGAGCAATTGACATAATTGAGCATAGTTATGAGAATATCTAGGTATGATCATGTATATAGGCATCACGTCCGAGACAAGTAGACCGACTCTAGCCTGCATCTACTACTATTACTCCACTCATCGACTGCTATCCAGCATGCATCTAGAGTATTAAGTTCATGAAAACAGAGTAACGCCTTAAGCAAGATGACATGATGTAGAGGGATAGATTCATGCAATATGATAAAAAAAACCCATCTTGTTATCCTCGATGGAAACAATACAATACGTGCCTTGCTGCCCCTACTGTCACTGGGAAAGGACACCGCAAGATTGAACCCAAAGCTAAGCACTTCTCCCATTGCAAGAAAGATCAATCTAGTAGGCCAAACCAAACTAATAATTCGAAGAGACTTGCAAAGATAACCAATCATGCATAAAAGAATTCAGAGGAGATTCAAATATTGTTCATAGATAATCTTGATCATAAACCCACAATTCATCGGTCTCAACAAACACACCGCAAAAAGAAGATTACATCGAATAGATCTCCACAAGAGAGGGGGAGAACATTGTATTGAGATCCAAAAAGAGAGAAGAAGCCATCTAGCAAATAACTATGGACCCGAAGGTCTGAAGTAAACTACTCACACTTCATCGGAGAGGCTATGGTGTTGATGTAGAAGCCCTCCATGATGGATGCCCCCTCCGGCGGAGCTCCGAAACAGGCCCCAAGATGGGATCTCGTGGATACAGAAAGTTGTGCCGGTGGAATTAGGGTTTTGGCTCCGTATCTGATCGTTTGGGGGTACGTAGGTATATATAGGAGGAAGGAGTACATCGGTGGAGCAACAGGGGGCCCACGAGGGTGGAGGGCGTGCCTGGGGGGGAGGCACGCCCCCTACCTCGTGGCATCCTCCTTTGTTTCTTGACATAGGGTCCAAGTCTCCTGGATCATGTTCAGTGAGAAAATCACGTTCCCGAAGGTTTCATTCTGTTTGGACTCCGTTTGATATTCCTTTTCTTCGAAACCCTAAAATAGGCAAAAACAGCAATTCTGGGCTGGGCCTCCAGTTAATAGGTTAGTACCAAAAATAATATAAAGGTGGATAATAAAGCCCAATAATGTCCAAAACAGTACATAATATAGCATGGAGCAATCAAAAATTATAGATACGTTGGAGACCTATCAAGCATCCCCAAGCTTAATTCCTGCTCGTCCTCGAGTAGGTAAATGATAAAAAAGATAATTTTTGATGTGAAGTGCTACTTGGCATAATTTTAATGTAATTATTCTTAATTGTGGTATGAATATTCAGATCCCAAAGATTCAAGATAAAAGTTTAATATTGACATAAAAATAATAATACGTCAAGCATAGTAACAAAGCAATCATGTCTTCTCAAAATAACATGGCCAAAGAAAGTTATCCCTACAAAATCATATAGTCTCGCTATGCTCTATATTCACCACACAGAATATTTAAATCATGCACAACCCCGATGACAAGCCAAGCAATTGTTTCATAATTTTGACATTCTCAAACTTTTTCAATCTTCACGCAATACATGAGCGTGAGCCATGGATATAACACTATATGTGGAATAGAATGGTGGTTGTGGAGAAGACAAAAAGGGAAGATAGTCTCACATCAACTAGCACTACTAGGGAAAAGGCTAGCAGCAGCGCGGGTTTTGTGCTCACTAGTAGCACGGGTAGGCGCGCTACTAATAAGGCGCTACAGCTATTGCTTAGTAGTAACGCGTGCCCGCACGCGCTACTACTAGGGCAAATAGCTGCAGCGTTTGTTCACTCCTGCGCTACTGCTAATGTAACTACTCGCAGCGTGTTTTCTCGCCATTGCTACTAGTATTATTTTTTTATTTTTAGTGTATTTATGCGCCATAGGACAAATATTACAATACCAGTTATGAGGTTTACATCATTATGTCCATAACAGTGTGTCAAATGAAGGTGGATTAGGTTCAAGTGGAGGCAATATGTGGTGCATGTCAAAAGTATACTACTAATCCAAACTTGATCTAGTTTGGACTAGTAGTACTTTTGATGTGCACCACATGTTGCCTCCACTCTAATCTAATCCGCCAGCACAAGCTATTTAATCATCATCATAGTCATTACCACCAACAGTATTTATTTAATCACCACTAACACTAGCTAATAATAATCATCATAGTCATTACCACCAACACTAGCTATTTTATCATCATAGTAATAGTGTAGCACATCATCATCCTCAAACTCATTTCTAGCTAGCTAATCACTCCTCCTGCTCTCTCTTAGGTAAAATAACATAAAACATGTGTAGCTCTCCTCCTTGATCAAGTTGGAGCATGCAGATGAACCTGTCTCCTAATCGTGGGTAGTGCATCTGTTTGCTGCCCCCTAGTACTTCTCTGCGCTTCTCCATCACACATTTGGTCCAGTCTTGCACTACTAAGCATCCGTTGCTAATCTTGAATGCACTAAAGTAATCTGTAGGATATCTTGGTCGTAAGCTAATAATACTCATGGTACCTTTAGTCTCGATCCCATAAGGCACAACATTCATCGGGAGTCCCTGTTGAAGAACATTGTATGGTAACATACTTACCAATGAAGTTTAGCTTCAAAAATAATGTATGGAAAAGATGCACTTAGGACAAATAGTAAAAATCTTACCATCCTTCCTAAATAGATGTGACCGTAGTTGAGAAACTTACATAATGGTATAACTGGAGGCGTCTGCACATCGACCCAGATGTCGGTATTACTTTCAATATCATCTTCCGGATGAATATCAAAGGTGATAACCATATTAGGCTCAAATGCATAAGTCTTGCATAGTGCTCGCCATGTTTTCCATCCAAAATAGGTGTAGTCGTCTGAATTGTATAATTTTGCATGGAAAATATAACCATGCTCGGTCTTCAAGTAAACTTTCTTTACCTCCATAGTATGACAGAAACCTATCTTATCCAATACAAAAACACTTGCATGGCAGGGGATACGCTAGTACAATAGTAAAAAAATATAAGTTGAAGCAAATGAAGCAGATGTCATGCTTAATTACGAAAAAAGACTTGTCGTTGTGAATTACTATATCCACTTCGAAGTTCTCGTCCAGCTTGATGCTAAAGCGCCTATCATCATCTAGGAAGATTCCGTCGCACAGGCCGCGCTCGTCTTCGCAGTATTTGCAAATACCGAAATCCTTTTCGTCATCAGACATTTCCTATGTTCATAGTTAAAACATTAATTGAAAATCGATCGAAGACAACTACCAAGATACTCAACACACAAATCCGGGACACTCGATATTTCCTACATATTCTGGCACAAGTCATGCCAAAATTCACGGAAAAATCCGGCATGACCTTTGCTAAAATAGGACATATCGAGCGCCTGAAATTTGCCGGAATGGAAATGAATCAACACTCCGGCAAAACATAGGCCACTCGGAGGTGTAACCTGCAAACATGACCGGCCACTTGGATATTGAGCAACACAAGATATACATTTCAAAATATCTTATAGGACTCAAATTAGCATGCATTCAATAAGCAAAAGTAAATCATCTCATGCGTCCGTACATCGTCAAATATTATCACTAATACATCCCAAATAGTGTCATACATATAACATCACTAATACAACTAAAACCCTAGCACATGACGGGTATCGGCGCGGGCGGTGGACACCCACAGAGAAGGAACCATCACGGGATCATAGCTCCAGTGAGATCCCTGGAGAACCTGCCAGGTATTGGAGAACATGTGCTCCAACGCAAACAAGTAGCGACGGACGTGCGCGTCCTCCTCACTGACATGGTAACGCACCACCTCCGCGGAGTCCTCGAGCCTCTGGACCGTCACTGGCCCACGCAACCGCCACCAAAGAAGTTTCGGGTCAATGACAGGCTGGCTCCTCACCAACCTGCGGCCCCCGGTAGGTAGTGCCTCCCAGTACCACCCCGGTGGAGCCCAGTCCCGGACATGGCCCATCTGGTCAAGCAGGTGTCGTCCTCCGCCGACTCGATGACGAGGATGCGGGATAGGCATCGTCCACGCCGATGCGAGAAAAATTGCTTTAACTAAAAAAAATAGCAACAAGTTCTTACTAACGAGTTCTATTAATTCAATTAGTTCTTACTAAAAATAAACTTACTATAAATAAAAATAAACTAATACTTAATTAGTACCTAGTTCTTACTAACTAATTAGTACCTAGGAACTACTGCCCTAATTACCATATAAGTAATTAACTAACTAGCACTAAAAATAGCCTAGGGTTCATACTAACTAGCACTAAATAGCTGGGGTTCATACTAAGCAGAGAAGAGGGATTGGAAGAGGAGAGTGCTTACAGAGGGCGGGGAGAGAGATGGGGTCGGGGGAGACGGCGGCACCGAGGCGCGGCGAGGCGGGGTCGGGTGAGACGGCGCCGAGGCGGGGTCGAGGGAGACGGCGGCGAGGCGGGGTCGGGGGAGACGGCGGCGAGGCGGGGTCGGGGGAGACGGCGGCGAGGCGGAGGCGAGGCGGGGTCGGGGGAGACGGCGGCGAGGCAGGGTCGGGGGAGACGGCGGCGAGGCGGGGTCGGGGGAGACGGCAGTGAGGCGGAGGCGACGAGGAATAGTAGAGGAGAATTGGGGGAGGAAGCAGAGGAGAGGGAATCAGGCCGCACGGGGGGTTAGGTGAAAATAGCTTTAATAGTAGCGTCGGGAGGCAAAACGCGCTGCTACTAAAATCTGTAGTAGTAGAGATGTTCGTAGAAGGGCGCTACTACTATACCTAGCACGTCGGGAACGGTGTGGCAATTATAGTAGTAGCGTGTTCTGTTCCTGCCGCGCTACTGCTAAGCGGGTAACAGTAGCGCCGTTCTAGCAGACGCGCTACTGCTAAGTAGCAGTAGCGCCTCATTTTAACAAGCGCTACTGGTAACATTTTGTGTATAAGGTTTTCCCTAGTAGTGTAGGCGTATTAACGGGCTATGGAGATGCCCATCAATAGATATCAATGTGAGTGAGTAGGGATTGCCATGCAATGGATGCACTAGAGCTATAAGTATATGAAAGCTCAACAAAAGAAACTAAGTGGGTGTGCATCCAACTTGCTTTCTCACGAAGACCTAGGGCATTTTGAGGAAGCCCATCATTGGAATATACAAGCCAAGTTCTATACTGAAAAATTCCCACTAGTATATGAAAGTGACGAAATGAGAGATTCTCTATCATGAATATCATGGTGCTACTTTGAAGCACAAGTATGGTAAAGGATAGTAACATTGTCCCTTCTCTCATTTTCTCTCATTTTTTTAATTGGGCCTTTTCTCTTTTTTTATGGCCTCTTTTTTTCGTCCGGAGTCTCATCCCGACTTGTGGGGGAATCATAGTCTCCATCATCCTTTCCTCAATGGGACAATGTTCTAATAATGATGATCATCACACTTTTATTTTCTTACAACTCAAAAATTACAACTCGATACTTAGAACAAGATATGACTCTATATGAATGCCTCCGGCGGTGTACCGGGATATGCAATGAATCAAGAGTGACATGTATGAAAGAATTATCAATGGTGGCTTTGCCACAAATAAAATGTCAACTACATGATCATGCTAAGAAATATGACAATGATGGAGTGTGTCATAATAAATGGGATGGTGGAAAGTTGCATGGCAATATATCTCAGAATGGCTATGGAAATGCCATAATAGGTAGGTATGGTGGCTGTTTTGAGGAATGTATATGGTGGGTGTATGATACCGGCAAAAGGTGCGCGATATTTAGAGAGGCTAGCAATGGTGGAAGGAAGAAAAGTGCATATAATCCACGGACTCAACATTAGTCATAAAGAACTCATATATTTATTGCAAAAATCTATAAGTTATCAAAGCAAAGTATTACACACATGCTCCTAGGGGGATAGATTGGTAGGAAAAGACCATCGCTCGTCCCCGACCGCCACTCATAAGGAAGACAGTCAAAAAATAAATCATGCTCCGACTTCATCACATAACGGTTCACCATACGTGCATGCTACGGGAATCGCAAACTTTAACACAAGTATTTCTCAAATTCACAACTACTCAACTAGCACAACTTTAATATCACCATCTTCATATCTCAAAACAATTATCAAGTATCAAACTTCTCATAGCATTCAACACACTCATAAGAAAGTTTTTACTATTCTTGAATACCATGTATATTAGGATTATTTAAGAAAATTACCATGCTATTTAAGACTCTCAAAATAATATAAGTGAAGCATGAGATATCAATATTTTCTATAAAACAAATCCACCACCATGCTCTAAAAGTGAAGTACTAGAGCAAAACTATATAACTCAAATGATATAAGCGAAGCACATAGAGTATTCTAACAAATTCCAAATCATGTATGGCTCTCTCAAAAGGTGTGTACAGAAAGGATGATTGTGGTAAACTAAAAAGCAAAGACTCAAATCATACAAGACGCTCCAAGCAAAACACATATCATGTGGTGAATAAAAATATAGCTCCAAGTAAAGTTACCGATAGAAGTAGACGAAAGAGGGGATGCCTTCCGGGGCATCCCCAAGCTTTGGCTTTTAGGTATCCTTAGACTACATTTGGGGTGCCATGGGAATCCCCAATATTAGGCTCTTGCCACTCCTTGTTCCATAATCCATCAAATCTTTATCCAAAACTTGAAAACTTCACAACACAAAACTCAAAGTAGAAAATCTCGTGAGCTCCGTTAGCGAAAGAAAATAAAAGACTACTTCAAGGTACTGTAATGAACTCATTATTTATTTATATTGGTGTTAAACCTACTGTATTCCAACTTCTCTATGGTTTATAAACTATTTTACTAGCCTTAGATTCATCAAAATAAGCAAACAACACACGAAAAACAGAATCTATCAAAAACAGAACAGTCTGTAGTAATCTGTAGCTAGCGCAAGATCTGGAACCCCAAAAATTCTAAAATAAACTTAAGGACGTGAGGAATTTATCTATTAATCATCTTCAAAAAGAATTAACTAAATAGCACTTTCCAAATAAAAATGGCAGCAGTTCTCGTGAGCGCTAAACTTTCTGTTTTTTACAGCAAGATTAACAAGACTTTCCCCAAGTCTTCCCAACGGTTCTACTTGGCACAAACACTAATTAAACACAAAAAACAAAACCAAAACAGAGGGTAAACAAATTATTTATTACTAAACAGGAGCAAAAAGCAAGGAATAAAAATAAAATTGGGTTGCCTCCCAACAAGCGCTATCGTTTAACGCCCCTAGTAGCTAGGCATAATAAGCAAGGATAGATCTAGGTATTGCCATCTTTAGTTGGTAATTCTTCAATGAGGCATCTACCATCCTTAGGAATTTCTTTCTTTTTATTGATTATAAAACTTTTAGGCACAAGGTCAAAAAATTCATTTGTAACAAATGGTTCTTTAATGATAGCAAAAAGATTGGGATGAATACTTATAGATTTGAGATCCGAAGTTTCCTTACTAGAAGATTCACCCTTATTTTTAGGAACATACATAAGCTTGGCAATTTTAGTGGGAGGACTTGGAGTATTTTTTACGAAAGAAAAAGCGGTTCCCAAGTTGGTAATAATACCCTCAAGTTTGTCAATTCGAGTGGAATCTTGATTTATTTTTTCATTAACTATAGGTTCCTTTTCTTTAATATTTTTCAAGGTGACTCCTACTTTAGATCCATATTGAGTAATTTGGTTGTGGATCTTTTTATCCAAATTTTCAATTAACTCTATAGTAGCAACCTTATTCTCAATAATTTCAAGCCTTTGCATTACATGCTCCAAAGTTAACGTAGTTCCATTAACCAAAAGAGGTGGTGAGCCAAATAAATCTATCATACCATTATAAGAATCAAAAGTATGGCTACCCAAGAAGTTCCCTCCGGTAATGGTATCAAGGATATATCTGTGCCAAGGAGTAGCGCCTACATAAAAATTGTGATGAAGAACGGAAGTAGATTGCTTCCTGGTAGATCTATTTTCAACATTGCAAATTCTATACCAAGCGTCTTTTAGATTTTCTCCCTAACTTTGCTTAAAATTTAGAACTTCATTCTCGAGAGACAACAGAGAAGATAGAGGACTAGCCATAACGACAAGCAAGCGGAAAAGAGGCAAATAGAGAAAGAGAGGGAGGATAGAGAGAGAGAGAGGGCGAATAAAACGGCAAGGGTGAAGTGGGGAAGAGAAAAACGAGAGGCAAATGGCAAATAATGTAATGCGGGAGATAAGGATATGTGATGGGTACTTGGTATGTTGACTTTTGCGTAGACTCCCCGGCAACGGCGCCAGAAATCTTCTCTGCTACCTCTTGAGCACTGCGTTGGATTTCCTTGAAGAGGAAAGGGTGATGCAGCAAAGTAGCGTAAGTATTTCCCTTAGTTTTTGAGAACCAAGGTATCAATCCAGTAGGAGGCTACGCGCGAGTCCCTCGTACCTGCACAAAACAAATAACTCCTCGCAACCAACACGATAAGGGGTTGTCAATCCCTTCACGGTCACTTACGAGAGTATCTGATAGATATGATAAGATAATATTTTTGGTATTTTTATGATAAAGATGCAAAGTAAAATAAAAGCAAAGGAAATAACTAAGTATTGGAAGATTAATATGATGAAGATAGACCCGCGGGCCATAGGTTTCACTAGTGCCTTCTCTCAAGAGCATAAGTATTTTATGGTGGGTGAATGAATTACTGTTGAGCAATTGACAGAATTGAGCATAGTTATGAGAATATCTAGGTATGATCGTGTATATAGGCATCACGTTCGAGACAAGTAGACCGACTCCTGCCTGCATATACTACTATTACTCCACTCATCGACCGCTATCCAGCATGCATCTAGAGTATTAAGTTCATGAAAACAGAGTAACACCTTAAGCAAGATGACATGATTGATAATCCCCAAGTGCAAGGAATCATCGTAGCAATTTCCAAAGGTGGAAGTGATAAGTATGGAGTGTCGAACCCACAAGGAGCTAAAGGTAAGATGAATATTCTCTCAAGCCCTATCTGCCACTGATACGACTCTACGTACACCGAACGTTTGCTTCCAACTAGCAATGAGAAATAAAACTAGGTTGTGGGTATGAAGAGGATAACTTTGTATGATATCGGAGAGCTAAAATATAAAAGTAGGTGTTGTTATCATGAAGTTAGAATATATTACTAAATATTATAAATAGCGAGTGTGGAATAATGGTGGATCGGTGTGCGGAATTGTCCTAGGCAATCGTTAACAAGACCGGTAATCACTATTGCAGTTTCAGAGGCATAAGCTAACATACTTTCTCTACTTGGAGCATATGCACTTATGATTGGAACTCTAGCAAGCATCCACAACTACTAAAGATCATTAAGGTAAAACCCAACCATAGCATTAAAGCATCAAGTCCTCTTTATCCCATACGCAATAACCCCCTTACTCGGGTTTGTGTTTCAGTCACTCACGCAACCCACTATAAGCGAATCATTAAAGTATTGCAACACCCTACAACGAGAATCCCTCACGCTTGCGCGACACGGAGGGCACCATAGGACAGCACCAAAGTAAAACATACAACTCATACCAATCTAGATCATCAATCAACCCAAAGACAAAAGATATCTACTCAAAACATCATAGGATGGCAACACATCATTGGATCATAATATGTGGCATAAAGCACCATGTCAAGTAGGGATTACAGTGGGGTGCAGGAGAGTGGACCGCGTAAAATAGATGAGGATGGTGATTATGATAGTGATGTTGGTGAAGACAATCACCGTGGCGATGATTCCCCTCTCGATGGCACTCTGGTGCCACCAAGAGAGAGGAGGAGAGGTTCTCCCCCTTGTGCTTCCTCCTCCATGGCCCCCCTGGATGGGGAGAGGTTCCCCCTCTGGTCCTGGGCCTTCATGGTGATGATGGCCGCTTCCGGGATCCTCCTCCATGCCCTCCGGTGATGATGGCCCCCTCCGGCAGGGTGCCAGAGAGGGCCTAGATTGGTTTTTGGTGGCTGCGGAGGCTTCTGGCGACGGAACTCCTGATCTAGGTTAATTTTCCGAGGTTTCTGTATTTATAGGAATTTTTGGCGTCGGTCTCATGTCAAGGAGGTGCCCGAGGCATCCACGAGGCAGGACCACACGCCTGGGGGGGTGGGCGCGCCCCCACCCTCGTGGACGCCTCGGGACTCTCCTGGCCCAACTCTTTTACTCCGGGGTCTTCCTTTGGTCCATAAAAAATTGTCAAAAATTGGCACGTCAATTGGACTCCGTTTGATATTCCTTTTCTGTAAAACTCAAAAACAAGGAAAAAACAGAAACTGGCACTGGGCACTAGGTTAATAGGTTAGTCCCAAAAATCATATAAAATAGCATATAAATGCATATAAAACATCCAAGGTTGATAATATAATAGCATGAGTACTTCATAAATTATAGATACGTTGGAGACGTATCAATGATGTAGAGGGATAGATTCATGCAATATGATAAAAAAAACCATCTTGTTATCCTCGATGGCAACAATACAATACGTGCCTTGCTGCCCCTACTGCCACTGGGAAAGGACACCGCAAGATTGAACCCAAAGCTAAGCACTTCTCCCATTACAAGAAAGATCATTCTAGTAGGCCAAACCAAACTGATAATTCGAAGAGACTTGCAAAGATAACCAATCATACATAAAAGAATTCAGAGGAGATTCAAATATTGTTCATAGATAATCTTGATCATAAACCCACAATTCATCGGTCTCAACAAACACACCGCAAAAAGAAGATTACATCGAATAGATCTCCACAAGAGAGGGGGAGAACATTGTATTGAGATCCAAAAAGAGAGAAGAAGCCATCTAGCTAATAACTATGGACCCGAAGGTCTGAAGTAAACTACTCACACTTCATCGGAGAGGCTATGGTGTTGATGTAGAAGCCCTCCGTGATGGATGCCCCCTCCGGCGGAGCTCCGGAACAGGCCCCAAGATGGGATCTCATGGATACAGAAAGTTGCGGCGGTGGAATTAGGGTTTTGGCTCCGTATCTGATCGTTTGGGGGTACGTAGGTATATATAAGAGGAAGGAGTACGTCGGTGGAGCAACAGGGGGCCCACGAGGGTGGAGGGCGCGCCTGGGGTGGGGTAGGCACGCCCCCTACCTCGTGGCCTCCTCATTTGTTTTTTGACGTAGGGTCCAGGTCTCCTGATCATGTTCGGTGAGAAAATCACGTTCCGGAAGGTTTCATTCCGTTTGTACTCCGTTTGATATTCCTTTTCTTCGAAACCCTAAAATAGGCAAAAAAAACAGCAATTCTGGGTTGGGCCTCCGGTTAATAGGTTAGTCCCAAAAATAATATAAAAGTGGATAACAAAGCCCAGTAATGTCCAAAACAGTACATAATATAGCATGGAGCAATCAAAAATTATAGATACGTTGGAGACGTATCAGGCGTCTCCACTTCCCCATGCTGCCTCGACAACTGCTTGACCTGACAAAAGGCTGGCGCAGGCAGCACTTGCCTTCATTGCTTCTTCCTTGCCTCGCTCCAGATCCCCTTTCTCGCTCTTCGCCGCCGCTACCTCCAGATCTGCCCTAGTCTTGCTCTGCATCTGCCGCTCATGGTGCCACGCAAGGTCAAGACTTCCTCGGCACCGGCTTGGTACGAGCCAGCTCTTGAGGCGCCCACCGTCATGGAGAAGAGCCTCGCCTCCATGCGCCTGCTAACAGCGGGAGAGAGCAACGAGTGGGGGAAGACGGAGCTCCGGCTTGCGTCCGACGAGCCGGAGCCTAAGGGGAGCACCTTCTTCCCCTTCTTCTCGAGCAGCGTCACTGTTGGGTTGGTTCCTCCCTTCTCTGATTTCTTTTATGAAGTCCTCGACCACTACGGCCTGCAGGCGTTGCACCTCCATCCCAACTCTGTCCTCCTCCTGTCCATCTTTGCCTACTACTGAGGCGTACCTGGGCGTGATGCCGTCCATGGCGCTCCTGCGCCATTTCTTCTTCCTCCGCGTCAGCGGCGAGCACGCCTCCGGATGCGCTAATTTCGTTGCCTGCAGCAAGGCCAACTCGATCTCGAGCACCAGGAAGAGAGTCGACAACATTCGATCCAAGTGGGTCATGATGGACGCCAAGCACGCCCATCCGTGCCTGGTGTTGCCGACGGAGGCGCCCCAGCAGGGCAAGGGGTGGCCCAAGGCGGAGCTTGTCGACAAGCGGGCATCATTAGTGTTGGGGCAGATGATGACCAACCTGAAGTCGGGCAACGCGAGGGCGGCCAAGATAACGGGGGCGATGCTCCTGAGGGAGTTCTTGATGCTGTGGGTTGCCCCACTCCAGGCGCACGTGCCCCCTCTGGGAGCTCTAAGAAGAGGAAAACAAGACCCACCTGAGGCCAGGGGACCTGCCTAGCGATGAATTGGACGCCGTCCTGCGCCTCATAGTCGGGGACAACCAGGAGTACCCGCCTAGCGCCTTCGTTTCCATGTTCCGAAGCAGGGACTGGGAGGAATTCTTCGCCTCCATGCCGACTTTTGATGCGTGCGGGCTGGTGCCGACGGTGCTTCCGGGAGCTCCTATGGCGCAGAAACCGATGGAGGTGTCTTCTGGCGAGTCCCGCGGAGAGGGGGAAGAGGAGGTGGACTCAGAGAAGACCCCGGAAGAGGGAGAAACCCCTCATCCCAACGAAGGGTAGGTCATCGCTGGTGGTCCGTGGTGCCGCCTCCATCCCAACACCTCCTGGGGCTGGATCCGGTTCTGCCTCCGCACCACCTGGCGCCGCCAGAACCCGAACGCCTACCCTTCAGGTCCCGATGCTGTCAGGCTTCAAGCTTCATAAGCGAAAGGTGGAGTACTTCGCGGTGGACCCGTAGGTGTCTTGAGCTTCGCTTTATCCCTACCGGTACTTGTTATTTCCTAACGCTCGCCCTTGGTTGATCAGGCCGGCATCTTCGGCGAAGAAGAGGAAGGAGGATACGGCGGCCGTGCCTCCCTCCGCAGAGAAAGGAGGCAGCAGCGCCCACATCTCCTCGGCCCGGTCGTCCTTGCGGGGCCAAGAGGAACATCGCTGCGTGGAATCAGCCCCCATGGCCCCGCTGGCTCCGGAGGTGCCGGCGCTTGGTGCGGCTGACGAGGTCCCAGCTGCTCCAGAACCCGCGGTCTCCCAAGCCCTGGTGACGGTGTCGCTTCCTCCCACCGCAGCACCTCCACTCCCTGGTTCTTCTGCTCCTGCTGTTGTCTTGGAGCGTGCCCTTTCGGAGATGACCCAGCTTCAGGCGGATCTCTTGAGCGCGGACCCGCGCCTGGTGGCCGGGCGTCTGGAGTTGGCCTCTAGCTGGCATCACTCCGACCTGGCGGTTCGTGCGGCGCTGGGCCAGGCTACTGCGGCTTCCCAGAAGAAGCAAGGACCGCCAGCGCTGCAGCCGATCGTGAGGCGGCGCTAAAAGACGCCAAGGCCGCCCGTGACCACTGCCAAGTGCTGGAGGGCGAGTTGCAGAGCCTGCACGACAAGCACGCTGAAGAGGCACGCTGCCGCCAAGAGAAGGAGGAGAAAATGAAGGCCCGGGAGGAAGACGTCAAGAACTGTGATGCTGAGCTGGCGGAGATGGGGAAGAAGCAGGCCGCCGAGCGCAACCGGTTGGAAGAGTTGGAGCGAAAGATGGGGACGAGGGAGGCCGATCTTGATGCCAAGGCGCGAGTCCTGGCCGAAGACCGCGTGGCCTTTGCCGATCTCGGGAAGAGGTCTCGCAAGGCGCTGAAGACACTCTACGAGCACGGCTTGGAGAAGTCGCTGGACACCGACAAGGATGGCCCCGCCCAGCTGCTTCCTCTCGTGGTGAAGGCACTTGAGGAGGTCGTTGATGGCCTCGGTCCCATGGCAGAGGCAGAAGCTCGCGTCCTGTCTTCAGCCGCACTGACTCGCGTCTTCACCCATCTGCACCTCCACGACCCCAGCGCTCGCCTTGACGAGCTGCTGGAGCCTGTAGCTGAAGATCACTGCGAAGCTGCCGCCACGGCTGTACAAGGTCAAGTGGAGGCCTTGCTGGGGAGGTTCCGCGGCTTTGTCTCTGATCCTCTGTCTGGCGACGCCGCGGGTCCTGCGGCTGGTGGTGAAGGTGAGAACATCGTTGCCCACGAGGGAGCACCTTCTGTAGGCGATGGCGATATCCAGGGGTGGCCTGCGGCTATTCTTCCCGTTTCGTTCCTGCGACATGTATCAGGCCTCGTGGAGGCGTTTAGACTTTTCATTGGGTATTGTGAGAACAATATGCTTATAATATTTGCTTTGAGGTTTTGCGATTTGCTTCCTATTTGCTTTGCGTTCTGCGGCGGCAGAGCCTGGCCCCGCGCATACATCAACCGCCATTGGGCAGACCGGAGACCAGGACGGACCAAGGAGTGAGGGGCTACTTGACCAGTTAGACTCCTCAGTCGCGATGCTCAAGAGTCCCTCTTGACGCGCAAATAGCATATAGGGAGAGTTCGTGAGGATAGATCGATGTTCTACGTCGGCAGAGCCTAGCCACGCGCATACCTCAACCGCCATTGGGCCGACCGGAGACCAGGACGGACCAAGGAGTGAGGGGCTATGTGACCAGTTAGGCTCCTGAGTCACAATGCTCAGGAGTCCCCCTTGACGTGCAAACAATTTCCATACCTGCCCTCGCCGAGGCCTCAGGAGGGGCACGCGACGCCTAGGTCTGGGGGACTTGGTTGGGTGGCGTGCGCTTGGGCGTGACCCGAGCGCAGCCCCCGTGCCCAGCCCCCTCGTGCGGCTCTCCCGAGGGGAGGCGTTGTGGTGAGGCTGGGCGCTGAGCTCTGGGCTCCCTGAGGTTGGTACGACCGTGGGGCCGCCCTCAGTTGTTTATCACCAGCGCGGAGCATAGTGCTTCCACTTGTGCACGGGCATAGCCGCTCCTCGGCAGTCTCGACAGCCAGCGCGGAGCATGGTGCTTCCACTTGGGCGTGGGATGGGGGGGCCTCCGGGAGGATCCCCCGGGCCGTGTACAGTCCCGCCCTAACACGTGGCTTGCACGGCAGGGCTGCGAGGTGTATCTGGGCACTCGTGAGCCAGTGCGGGACTCACGAGGCCCTACCTCAAAGCGGGTTGCGCCTGGTCTTGACTCTTGGTGACTGTATGTCCCTACAAGGCGGTTAGATGCAAGCACTATATGTCCTCAGGTCCCAGCCCTCGAGCGAGCTCAGCCGCCGCTGGTATGCCAGGTCGCGATGCTGTGGTCAAGGCCAGGGGGTGAGGGCTGGAGAGCCAGTAAGAGCTCCTGAGTCGCGATGCTCAGGAGCCCCCCTTTTAATGTCCAAGCGAATTGCATAGGATGAACAGACCCGTGGTGGGCAGCAATCGAGCAGGTGGCAGCAGGTGGCAGGTTAAGCATGGAGAGCAGATCAACTTGGATAAATGCAGGAAGATGCGTGCCACCGGATCTGGCCCGAGCGGCTTGGGGATGATGCAACCCGAGGGGCGCCCCCAACAAGGTAAGCTAAAGACGTAAGCAAAAGGGATACATGCCGCAGGGACGGACCCACGCGGCCTGGGAATAATGCAGGCCGAGGGGCGCTCCCAGCTAAATGAGCTTGGAAGATGTCACCTGGTTCTGTAGACGAAGTAGAGTTGGTGTTGCTGAAGGCGTGCGTTGAAGAAATGACTCCTCATGAGCCGCCAGAACCCTGAGCCTCGGGAGGCTCTGGGGGCTCGGGAGGTTCCCTGAAGACAGTCTCCATCTCCTCCAGAACGGCGTGGTACCTAGCTTCCTGAGCCGCCAGGACACGTCGCATGTTGCGCTGATAGGCTGATGCCACGCTCAGCAAGCCAAAGGGCATACGAACATAGCCGTGCAGCGGGCCCTCGCAGCGGCCCACACGCGAAGGCTAGAAACGCTCCTGAGATGCGGCCATGTTGAGCCCTGGGACGTTGATGCAGACACGTAGCCCAGCATCCTCGCCAGGATGCGGAGCTACGCCTCATGGGTGGCTGTCGCCGCACATGGCTCTTGCTTCTTGCAGTTCCTGGGTGGTCTTGGTGATGAACTCCTGAGTGGTGGGCACTCCTTGCCCTGTGCTCTCCTGAGGGTCACGCGCCGCGAAGCACGCCTCCAAGTGGTGCCCAAGCGCCTCCCTCATGAGGTTGGCAAGGTCTGAGTCCCTCCATAAGAGAGTCCCCGAGCCCTGCCCGAGGAGGGCGCCGGGCGCGCCTTCCTATGCGATGGAGGGAGGCGCCCCTAGAGCAGGCGCTGGTCCTGACGAGGCTCCTGTCGCGACGCCATTCTCCTGAGGTCCTGCACGGCGCGGCTGCTCCTTCTTGGGGATGGCCTCCAGAGGGCCTTCATTTTTGCTGTCGAGGTCATCGATTGCTGCGGCTTGAAAGGTGCGCTCGAGGGAGCACACCGCATCCCTCTCTTCACACGGGACCGTGATGATTCCTCCGCTTACTGGCATCTTAAGAACGTTGTAGCCGTGATGAGTGGCTGCCATGAACTTGGCCAGGGCCGGATACCCGAGGATGGCATTGTACGGTAGGCGGATGTGCGCGATGTCAAAGTCGATGAGCTCGGTGTGGTAGTTCGTGCGCTCCCCGAAGGTGACGGGCAGGCGGACCTGCCCAATCGGTGTGGTGGAGCCGTCGGTCACTCCTGAGAAAGGCTTGGTGGGCTGGAGCTGTTCATATGGCACTTGAAGGTTGTCGAACGTGTCGACGGACAGAACGTTGAGCCCTGCGCCGCCGTCGATGAGGGTCTTGGTGACCTGCACATTGCTGATGACTGGGGAACACAACATAGGGAGGGTGTCAGCAGTGGCTGCGCACTTGAGCTGATCCGCCGAGTTGAAAGTGATGGCGCATTGGGACCACCTGAGTGGGCGCGTGGCCTTGAGTTTGGGGAGCGCCGCGTTCACCTCGCGAGCGAGCTGTTTGAAGATGCGCTGAGAGGCTGGGGCCTCGGCGCCGCCCAAGATGCAGGCGATCGCACGCGGCTCCTGGAAGCCCCCAGCCCCCTCGTCCTGGTGGTGGTCGTCGTTCCTTCTTGGTGGCGGCAGCGGGGGAAGACCGGCGTTGCCCTGGGGGCGATCTTCACGCGGCGGGTCCCTCCAGGCGCCCTCGCGAGGTTGGTCCTACCAGCGGTCCTCACGAGGCCGGTCGTGCCACTCCTGGCGCAGGCCACGGTCGTCCCAGCGTCCGCCTCCACGTTCTCCTCCGCGGCCGTAGCCCCGGTCGTTGCGCTCGGGGCGTCGACCGTAGCGTCCTTCTCGTATGGCTCTGAGCTCTTGATAGTCGCTGGTGTTGTGGGTGTTCAGGTTGTGGAAGGAGCAAAATGGTCGGCCGTTCTTGGATAAATCGGGCTGATCTCTGTCCCGCTTGATGTCGGGCTCCGCTGCGAGCACAACTGCCTCCTTGCGCTTCACGTCCTTGGCCTTGGCCTTCTTCTCCTCCGCGCCCATGGCTGGTAGTTCAAGGAGGGAGAGGCGCCCCTCCTCAGCTCTTGCGCACTTGGTCGCCAGGTTGAACAGCTCCTGAGATGTGCTGAGGTCCTCGTGGATGGCAAGCTCTTCCTTCATCTTGACGTCACGGACACCGTCGGAAAACGCGGAGATGATGGTCTCATCCATGACCTTGGGGATCTTGAGGCGGGTGTTGTTGAAGCGCTGGATGTACTTCTGGAGGGTCTCTCCTGGTTGCTGCCTGATGCGGCGTAGATCACCCGCGGCCGGTGGGCAGTCGCGAGTGCCCTGGAAGTTGGCGACGAAGCGGTCGCGCATCTCGTCCCAGGAGGAGATCGAGCCGTGCTGCAGGTTCAGGAGCCAGGAGCGAGCTCCATCATTGAGAGCCATGGGAAATCAGTTTGCCATGACCTTTTCGTCTCTGTTGGCCGCTTCGATGCTCAGCTCATAGAGCTGCAGGAACTCCGTGGGGTCGGCGGTACCGTCATAGAGAGGAGGTAGATTCGACTTGAACTTGCCCGGCCAGACGACGCTACGCAGCTCGGGGGTGAAGGCGCGGCAGCCAGCCGTGGTTGCCGGGGCCTGCTTTAGAGGTGGAGCTTGGTCTTGACGAGGTCCGCGCTGCACCGCTGCGGGCGGTGCGCGGTCTTGACGAGGTGGCGCGGGGAGCGCAGGTGCAGCTTCTCGCGACCGCGGAATTTCTTGGCAGCTTCTCTCTTCGCGCGCGGGCGCCGGGCGCGGCGGATCACGCTGCGGAGCCGCGCACGCCTTGGTGCCAAGGCACCGTCTTGGGGCTGAGGTGGTGGAGGCACGCCATGAGCCCCGTCACCTGCGGCTGGTTGAGGGGGAGGCAGAGAGTGGGACGGCGCCGGAGAGCCCCCCGCGGCACGGACGAGCTCGGCGACGCGGTCGAGCCACTTCTCGTAGAGGTCGTTGACGGGGCGGTAGCGCAGGAGCTCGTTCGGCGCGAGGAACGCGGCCCGTGCCTCCATGGGAGCGCGGTGCGCGTGAGACGAAGAACCGGCAGGGGCCACCGAAGGATGCAGCGAGGACGCCTGCTGCCCGTTCCCCGCCGGGCCGGTGGCAGCGTTGGCAGCGGGAGACGGAGAACGGCGATGTGGCCCGCCGACAGGAGCCGTCTGAGCGACGCGGGAGGTGAGGGCGGCCCCACGCTCAGCTCGAGCACGGCGAGCGTCCGCCATGGAGACGACGGAGCGACAAACTGATGGAAGGGAAGCTACGGCGCACCCCTACCTGGCGCGCCAAATGTCGGATGTCGGGTTCCGGCAAACCCTTAAGATTCGAACACTGGGGTGCGCGCGAAGTATTTCCTTCCTACCGATCTACGCCCTATCTCGCTAAGATCTCGCAGACGAACTCGGCGAACTCGCAACACAGAAAGACACGAGGTTTATACTGGTTTGGGTCACCGTTGTGGTGTAATACCCTACTCGGTGTGGTGGTGGTGGATTGCCTTTGGGGCTGATGATGAACAGTACAAGGGAAGAACAGCCTCCTGAGGTTGAGGTGTTCTTGTGAGTAGGCTCTCGATCGGGTTGGATCAAGCTAAGATGAGATGCCTCTACTATGGTGGCTAGCTCTACTTATATAGGCCCTGATCCTCTCCCCAAATATTGAGCGGAAAGGGAGCCAACAACGACGGGCAAATTTGAAGGGGACAGCTAGTACAAGCTATCCTGACAAAAGTGGTCTTGGCCTGCGAAAAACTCTGGCGGTGAAGCCATGTTGGGCTCCACGATGACCTCCATCTTGCCGTCCTCCTGGTCTTGGTCTCGTTCCACCAATATAACAATCTTTACCTGATGTCTCGGTACTCTTCGACTGCGCTGGCCTCCTTAGCACCAAAGAGGAAATAAGAATGCTGTGCGCGCTGGCGCCCGCCTGGTGTCGTGCGTCATGGCTCACGTCACGAGGGCCTTATAAGGTTTGCCCCGCCTTGATATCTCCCTCCTCACGAGCCTGCCTGGCTAGGCTACTCCAAAGGAGGTCTTGCGTCGTCTGCCTCACGAGGGTCTTGAATGTCTTGTTGATGAAAATGGGACGTACGGCCTGCTGGCTCAGCCACGCCGCGGGCCGCAGGCAGACAAGTTTGGGAACCCCCGTTTCCAGAACGCCGACAATCTTATTCTCCATTTTGTGATCTTGAATATTTAAAAACTATGTGATAATAGAATGTTGCATACATCTATCCATGCAGGGCCTGGGATTTCTACCCTCTTTGCTTTTTTTGGAAAAACCCACCATATATTAATTAAATTATAACGTTCATACAACCATTCATTACAAAATTTGCCAAGCAGGACAGACCAGTATTAAAAAGAATACCATTGAACCTATTATTAAAACTGAACTTAGCAATCTTGTCAGCCATATTGGCCCTCCCGTTAATCTTGACTATCTTTATACCCACCATCAGCTTAGAGACATTCAATGCCTCCTTCTTTAGGTCCATCGGAGTTGACCTGTCAACACATTTTTCCAAATACAGAAGCCACAAAAGAACAGTCAGTTTCTAAAATGATGGGCTTGTCAAGAGTGATACCACTATACAAGCCGGATAGGGTCGCTCTTAGTTCCGCTTTCTAGACGCTATGGCAAGCTCCAATGTAATCCCAAGAGGAGATGATAACTTGTCCATAATGGTCTCTAACGACCACCCCACGCTCGCAGCTTTGATGGCCTCCACAAAACTTGCGTCGACATTAATCTTGAAAAAACGCAAGGTAGGAGGCTTCCAGAAGATAACATTAATCTACATATTAGTGGTTACCCGGAGTTCTTCCACCACTTAATTGCTTACCTTTGTTGCACATCATCACCTGCTTGTTTGCACGACAAGACGAGAAAGAAGCCCAATAGTTTTGAACAAAGCTCACCGAGGCCGCGATGGATTCCTTTCCTTTACTAAAAATCAAATTATTCATCAAGTGCCAAGCAGTCTCTACCCTCTTTTCGAAAGACAGAAAAAATCTATTTTTGTGACGTTAGCACAAATTGTCTAATCATTTCATTGTAATATACGATAAGTAAGCATCCCCACCAGGCGTGGGAAGAAAACAGGACATCAAATATGGCTCGCGAATAGGATCTTGGCTTTATCTTCAACAATAATAACAAGATGCTTGGAAATTTGGAGATATATACAAGATGCTTGGAAATTTGGCGAGGATGCTTGGAAATTTACATTCCTGACAAGCACGGAAACTAGGTTCGAATCACTAGATGCTTAACCAGATATAAAGTTTAGAGCATATATCCATCAGCTACCATACCAAGCACAAATGCTATGGCTCCCACCCTCGCCACGGCGCCTATAAAACCCTGCCTCCCATGGCCACATACACCGCCACAAAGCAACTAGCAAAACAACTAAGCAAGCCAAGCCGTAGTAGTAAGAGCAAGTAGCCAGGAGCCCAAGCAAGCAAGCAGCCATGTCCATCGTCAAGCGTGCTTTGGGCTTCGGCGGCGGCTACGGCCAGAGCAAGCCCGTGATAAGCTACCACACCCACAACTCCGACTCGGTGACCACCGTCATGACGGAGATCAGCCACATGAGCCTCAACGAGAAGCAGGCCGGGTACAACGGCGGCGTGCAGAAGACGGCCTCCCTCACGGAGCTGTGCTCTGAGGATGCCGACGTGCAGAAGCACGGCTACGGGCAGCAGGCGTACGGGGGCGACGTCGGAGGCTTCGACGCCCTCGTCCGTGACAACGCCGGGCAGAAGCACGGCGGCTATGGTGAGCAGAAGGCGTCGTCGTACCAGCATGAGAGCGCCGCCGGAGGGTATGGCGCTCACCACCACGAAAGCTCCGTGCAGAAGCACGGCGCCTATGGCGGACAAAAGGCGGCGGCGTACCAGCATGGAGGCTATGACGCCGTCAGCCACGACAGCACGACGCAGAAGCATGGCTACGGTGAGCAGAAGGCTTACCAGAATGGGGCCGAGGCCCACCATGACAGCTCGGCGCAGAAGCATGGCTACGGCGAGCAGAAGGCGTACGGTGGTCACCACCAGGACAGCAAGGTCCAGAAGAGCGGCTACGGCGGCGAGCACACGGCGTATCACCAGGACGGCAAGGTCCAGAAGCATGGCTACGGCGAGAAGGCGCACGGCTACGGCGAGCAGAAGGCTTACGACAGCAAGGTCCAGAAGCACGGCTACGGCGAGCAGAACGCGTACGACAGCAAGGTCCAGAAGCATGGCTATGGCGAGAAGGCGCACGGCTATGGCGAGCAGAAGGCGTACGAGCATGGGAGCGCCGCCGCCGCCCTCCACCACGACAGCTACGGCGCCATGAAGAAGCATGGCTATGGCGGCGAGCAGAAGGCGTACGGCGCTGCAGCGGGAGGGTACGACGCCGTCCACCACGACAGCTCAGTGCAGAACTACGGCTACGGCGAGCAGAAGGCGCCGTACCAGCACGGGAGCGACGCTGGAGGGTACGGCCGTGCCCACCACGGCAGCGAGACGCAGAAGCACGGCTACGGCGGTGGGCAGAAGGCTTACGGGCACGGCGCTGATGCCGGAGGGTACGACGCTGCTTTCCACCACGGTGGCGCGAAGCAGACGAAGCACGGCTACGGCGGCGGGCAGATGGCCGGAGGGTACGACTCTGCTTTCCAGCACGGCGCCTATGGCGGGCAGAAGGCGTCGTACGACGCGCTCGCCCAGAAGCACGGGTACGGGCAAAATGCGTACCAGCAGCAAGGGTGCGACGGCGGCGACGTCGCAGGGTATGACGCTCTTGTCCAACGCCGGCAGATGCAGAAGCAGCTGCAATACAACCAGTTCGGGTGGGAGAGCGACGAAGAGAGCGACTGCGAAGACGAGGTGCTGGGCGGCGGATACGGCGGCAGCACCGTGCCCGGCGCCACACAGTACTACTCCGCGTATGAGCGCCGCCAGCGGCTCGGCGGCGGGAGCCACTACGAGGCGGCGTACCAGAGCTCCACCACCCAGGGGTACTCCGGCGGCGGCTACGGCGGCGGGTGGGCGCAGCCCATGAAGCACAGCTACTACTGAGCTCCTGCGTCCTGCCCACAAGCGACGACTACCGGCGTGATACAATCCTACCTGCAGTGATACTTATCTTCCACATGCTCCTGCATGTGTAGTATGCCAGTATTTGGTGGACCTTTGCATTGCAAAAGTGTCTAAATAAGATGTACTTCTAACTCATATTCTGAATCCACCGTAAGTGGCATCAGTACAATAATATACTACGTGGTACACAAGTCTGATTATTAGCATGCGTCTCTCTGCAACATGCTCTTGATGGTCGTCGTGGTAAGTGGGTAACCCATGTACAGATCTGGCCCGGGAGCTTCAGCTATACTAGTAGGCAGCTTCTATTTTCATCATGAACGATACTGAGCAGGTAAGGGCCAGGTTTCCTCAACAGAAACCTAATATGGTTCCTGTGCACCGTGTGATTTCGTCTAGACTGAAGTCGAATTCGGCGGCGTGATCCCTTGATCCAAGTAATACTTCTTCTCGGCATCGGCCAGCCTTGCCTGGAATATCCCCCACTCTTTTCTACACCGCCCTCTTACCTGTGGCGCGCACCAAACAAGTGGAGTATGACGGTAAGTGTAAATCCACAGGCATAAATTGATTTGTGTCACAGCATGGAGTACAGAATTCGTGTACATTGAAATGTGAAGAATACGTAATGAAATCAGTAAGATTGTGCTTACCCCTTCCCATGGTGCTCTTCCATTCTCCGACTTGCCCTGACAGAAAAGAATACTACAGGTCAGGAAACAAGTGACGGCATACAGTGATAGGTGAGATGAAACGGTGACTATACCTGGTTACCAAGTGATGGAACACCCTGATGAACAATCCACTGAGCGTCAACAACTCCAATTTTCTCATGAGCTGGCTGTTTAATTTAAGATCGAGTAGAACAGTTCCAATCAGTAAAACATGGATGTTTGGGGAAAGCATGTAAAGTGAAGAAACACATAACTACAGCCCCCTAGAGTTATTGTCGAGATATAATTTTGGATGGTGCTAGCCTTCTATGAAAATGTCATCAAATAATTAATCATGCAGACTACTCCTTTGGATCAAAAGGGTTTTGTAGGATTACAGTCCATAGCATTATTTTTCTTTCTATGAAGCTCCTTTTGGATCAAAGGAATAAACCCGCCAAACTTCCTATGCATTGCTATCTACGCCCCAATTCTACAGGGTCCCTAGCAATCAATTTAAGCTATCCTAGACCTTTAGGAGGTTAACTTAAATGTACAGTGGTCACTTTCAAGAGAGCAAAGAAAATACCTCCACACATTTCCTAAGAGCAAAATCGAGGCCCCATCCATGGATCAAGTCGTTCTGCAGGAAGTAGTGTGTGAAAGCGTAAGCATACCGGCTCCAAACAAGATGACTAAGAGATCGAAATGACACTCCACCTGAATCATATGCCATACACAGCGCCATGCATCCCTAGAGAACACAGTTGCCATAATTTCTACGAATCTGCACATCAAATTGAATGTGAAGACAAATTTTGAAAGATCAAGATACATTAACAATAAACAATTTGGCCCCTACGCTGCACACGGTGGCAGATGGGGATCCGAACACCAGCCTGGCCTCTCCTCGGTTACTCTGTATAAAGCAAAATGTCACATAAGGAACTGGTCTAGGTGGGCGATGGTTAAGCATCAACAAGAATATATGTTCTATAACTCACTTGTGAACTTCTCGATCACCACGCCGCTTAGTCATTTGCCATGTCAGACCTCTATCAGGTTCCAAACCAGGTTGAGAGATCTCCAGCCCATGCTTCCTAACAAGCTTGATGTACCTGACAAAAGAGTTGTATTGAAATTATCTTCCTCAGAAGGAACACCAGGGGGACAGCAAAGGAAACAAGGGTGCAGTGCTTACTCCTCTGCATTGAAATGTTGAACACCTAGATCCTCATCCCAGATAAATATGTAGTCATACCGGGCAACGACATCGGGATGTAAAAATCTCTTGGCATACCACCTAGGGTAAATTATAAGAAGCATTAAGCTTTGACGGTCAAACAAATAGAAAGAGTGCAAAAGAACTTGATAAACAATAGCACAAACTTACCACTTAGTTTGCTTGCTAACACTCACATGGATGGCCCTTTTTGACCACTCAAATTCATCCCATTCAGTAGTCCGACCATCATAGTGGAACAGCATAATTGTGAAGTTCTCCGAGAACTATATAGAAGACATGCATGAATATCAAAAGCAATCATTACTATTTTGTATATGAAGAAATTGAGCAATTCACTGCGATGCATCATCAGTTTTACCAAATCAGTACCAGAATATATTTTATCCAGGGCATTCTGTTTAAGCATGCTACATGTCTAATTAATTACCTTTTTGACTGCTGCGTCAATATTTGCCTTTTGCGCAATTCCAACTGTAAATGTAACAAGGTACTTTGGCTGGATAGTAAGATCCTGATGATATGTTTCAGATCATAGATCAAAAAAGGGTATTAAAAACGTCAGTAAGAGATTTAAAAGCATCATTTGCTACTTAGCAAGTGAAACAACAACTAACCTCACTAGGTTCACCCCACAATCTTCGCAGATAGAGGTCTGTTTCAGATACGACAATACCTGGTGGGAGCCTTTCAGCACCTTTAGGGTTTGAGGTAACATAAATCTGAATAAAGAATAGTTATTAAAAATAAAATAAAACCAGCTTTATCTATGAGAAGCAGTAAAGGCTGTTATATCTATGAGAAGCAGCCATCTATGTGGCAAGTTATGTCCTATACTTCAATAAAAGAGGTTACCCAAATCCAACTAGGAATGAGAATAGTTAGGAGGAACCACGTATCTTTTCTATCTAAGTAGAGTGAGGACTTCGATCAAATATCAGTGATAATCGAGGATCAGAAATTTAGTCACAAACTTACACACTTCCATAAAGAATGCAGTAATGCATTAGATCGTTTTAACACGGGCAGAAACAATTTACATCCTACATGTAATCCCGGAATTTGAAATTCACGTACTAAACATGAGAAATACAGGAGCAATTCAAGTAATGGGCCAATAATATGATCACCCAAAATTAACTAAAACAATGTACGATCAAAACAAAACAGGATATAAGTAAGAAGAAAGCCAACACAGATTGCATTGAACAAATACAGGACACAAGTCAAAAGGCTAACAAAATCCCTTAAAAAGTGCTAGCTTGGCAAAGTACCTTAGGAATTTCATCAGACTTGGAATCAGAATTGTTCTTCTTGTGACTGTTTGCAGATGTCCATGCATGGTTCAACAATGTTTGGGTTGTGATTCCGGAGTTTCTATCTTCAATATAGGAAACAATACTGGAAGGGAAATGAAGCTGCGAAGTGCAGATAGTAAAGATTATTGTCTAAAGTATGTGGCATAAGAGAACAAGAGATGCAAATGATCCAATTTACCTTGGTTATATTGACTGTGGGGAAGGATATCCCAAACAAGTAACCTAGCATAATACCGATAACTGCTGAGAATACAAGCCTCATGCCTTCATTTGATCTTGGCATGCTGCTGCTGATGAAGATTGGCAAAGAAATTATTATGCATTCCATTGAGGAGCACAGAATAAAATATTAGAAGTCACTAGGCATGAGCCCTGTCCATGAAGTAGATGCACTATACATACCTCCGGCCTAGAATGCCGGGCTTTGCCATGGGGGCTGTCAGTATCGTTTGGCGGCGATGGAACTTGTTAGCAGAACGGTTTCCGCACCGCTGAAGAACTTGTAGCTGTGAACGCAAAAGCGAGGAAAGAATGATAAATCAGAGCAGCTTTTAAATCATCAAATGATTCAGAAATGAGAAAACAATGCCCCTGAATCCCCGATGAATAAACTGAGAAGCAAAAGGGGGTGCTGATTAGGCTGGTTACATCTAGAATGCTGAATCCACGTAACCAATTTGAAGAAGTTTCGCAATGAATGAACGAGACTAGTTCGAACACCCCAACTAAGACAGACTTGTAGATTTAGAGGTGTAGCTTTCTTAGTAGTACATCGAAAAATCACGACTCCTAACTCAGCATTGCTTCCTAAACTTCCACAAGCAACAATTAAGACTACAACAGTGCCGACAAGTACACACGCAAGCACCTAGAAGAAACTCTAAACCGCCCGGCCCCGAATTTCAGGCGGCGGTTGTTGAAATCTTAGGCCGGAAGCAAGATCCGCGTGAGGAGCAGAGCGCGGGCACGCAACACAGATCGCTGGAGCGTCCGGGCGGCGCGGCAGAATTCGCAGCGGAAACTGAAGGAACTGGGGGAGCAGTTACGAATCGGAGGCAGTTCGGGGCGGGCAGCCAGATCCCCCAAACCGCGGAACAGTTTGAACTGGCCTCAACATCTGCGCGCGCATGCGTGGGTGCGGCGCACGGCCCGAGGCGGTGCTTACCAAATCCGCGGGCGGCGGCTCGTGTCCTCGCGGATCGGGGCGGCCGCGCCAGCGATCCGGCGGCGGCGGCGGCGGCCCTGCTGGCTGGGCTCAGCAGCCCGGGAGCCCGCCTCCCTCGGGGGTCCGGCGAGGGCGTCGCCGACCCGCAGGTTCGGCGGCGGAGAGGGAGTCCCCGGCGTGAAGTCGGCGCGGTGGCGGGGGGAGGAGGAGGTGGCAGCGAAGGCCGACAGGACAAACCCTT
The DNA here is from genome assembly GCF_003073215.2 of Triticum urartu. NCBI lineage: Eukaryota > Viridiplantae > Streptophyta > Magnoliopsida > Poales > Poaceae > Triticum > Triticum urartu. The sequence goes on along the minus strand of NC_053024.1, from coordinate 647,802,603 downwards.
CTTCGCTGTGACTGAGTCCCCCCTCGGCCCCTCCCTGGCAGTACTAGTCGTGGTAGAGGTGGTGGTACAGCGGCGGGTGGGGTAGAATATCACGCGGCTACGACGAGTCTGCGAGGAATTGGGGTCTGCGTCGTGAGCGTTGGCCATGACTCATGACAGTGGGTGAGTAGAATACTCGCAGCTGTATCTGGTTGTCCTACACATGGCAATCATTCAGGGCGGCCGGGATCAAACTGCGCCACCCCGACGGGATAAACTAATCCGGGTTAACATGCCGCCGTCTCCTTGCCTCTGCCCTGCGCCTCCAGCAACGGAGCTCATCATCATCGCTCGCCGGCCGTGACGGCCTCGCATGTTCTTGTCTGGCTGTAATACAAAATGTTGAGATGCGCCTAAAACAGTTTCCTACCAGCATAAAACCGATCGACAGAGAATCCAGGCGTGCTTGCGGTCATGGAGGAGACGGGGTGATCGGCGGAGGGAGGGCGAGGTGATCGGGGGAAAGGGAAGCCGCGGGCCGAGGCCACGGACAGAGCTGACAGGCGGCCTGGGGTTTCCATTCATGAGCAAGGAATTGATACCCAAAGATTTTGCATTGTAACCCTGCCGTTTATATATGGGCAATGCTACACGTTGGCCGGCGGATAATTTTACAAGATCCGCCGATTCGCGAGCCGTTGGATTCATTTTATCTGTTTACACCGATTATGCCCGAAGAAAGGTATTGCATAGAATATTCTCTCTAGACTTTATTAATTTTTATAAGATTTAGTTTTTGGAAGAAATCTAAAGGCGTAGTAATTTGGAATGGAGGGAGTAACTCGGATATCCAGCTTTGAATCGTGCCCGCCTAAAAATAGGAAGAAGGCGACCTGAAACTAGGCGGCGCGTTGACAAGCGTGTGCTAAAAATCTGACGTCAAATTTTTAGACACGGCAAATCGAATGTTTTCATGACATTTTATTTTGGCACGAGGATGGATTTTTTTTTTGCAAACACGGTAATCTTCTGGGCAAAAAATGAACTACTAAGTCGGATTTGTCATGTTCGCCAACGAAACTTGTCATCCTCGACAGACACAATTTATCATGGAAAATCTTCGATCTGCCATGCCTAAAAATCTGGCATTCGGTGAATATTTGTGTCCATGCGCGTGGAGATTATTTCCTTCCTTAGGCTGGTCGTAACAGTAGTATCATAACTAGTATCATGCATACCAACTAAGCAATTTTGATGAGGTGTCATATCATTAAATAAAGAAAGGGATGATGGAGTATCATATTATGATACCGTATAATAATAAATGATATTCTACTTTGTGTCATAAATGGCAATAAATAGAGTACTACATGATACTAATATACTCCCTCCGTCACGGTTTAGAAGGCGCACTTGGAAATTCTCTGGAACCTAGGTGGTTATCTATTGGTTGTGGGATGGATTAAAAAATAGCATTCACACTACGCATGCATATAGAAATAGTATATCGGAGTACTAATTAGCTACTAGAAATAAATGCAATGCGCCCTAAACCTTGTCTATTGTGGAAACACATGCAAATTTAATTATGTCTTCTAAACTGTGACGGAGGAAGTATGATATTATGCATTAGGAAGGTAGTATCATACACTAGTATCGTATGTATGATACTACTATATGATACTCCCCATTACAACCAGCCTTATATGTTTTGCCTCTCCTTTTGTGTTCCAGGCGTGACCTAATTGATCTCCTTTGCCTCCAAGCAAGATTATTTCATTGGTCCATGCGTGTGGAGATTATTTCCTTCCTTATATGTTCTGTTTTCTTTAATTCTATTATTACTACTCTTCTTTTGTGTTCCAGGTGTGACCTACTTGGTCTCCTTTGCCTCCAAGCAACATTATTTCATCAGTAATGCTATCTAGGGAATGTTCCATGGGGACGAAATCCCACAAACGCCCCAGAACCGTCTGATCGGGATTAGATAGTCGCAATTCTACAGCAAGAACTCCCCAGATTTAAACAAACTGCCATGGCAGTTTTGAAAATTGCCGCCCCCAATGAAGAAACTACCAGCTGAGCCATTTGCAAGTGCCATTCTAACTAGCGAACGGGTCCCTGGCTCTTGGCGTCCTATTTCATTCCGTATTTTTCTTCTTGTTTTTAATTTGGTTATGACTGCATTTACTTTGTGTCTCCTAGCCATGACATGCATGGCCCCTTTGCCATAGAATTAAATGAGAGGGCTTTAAGAAATTGTTGGCCTGATAGGGACCCAATTTCAATTGAAGACCTCAATTGCATATGGGCTTTTTAAAACTAGAGAGCATGGTGTTATTGAGAATTAAATTTACTGACCTGAGTATTAATCTTCAGTTCGAGGCTAAGGAGGATTGGCCCCCTTCTTTGCTTAGAGCTCTAATTGCCTGATGTTGCTTGTGACGCACGTTTTCATGGTAAAATTGTTTTCATTGAATCAAAATAGTATATTGTGCTCTTTGTTACATGTGAACAAAACTACTCCCTTTGTCCTAAAACAAGTGTCTCAACTTTAATATAACTTTGCATTAAAGTTAGTGCAGAGGGAGTATTATTTTGGGACGGAGGAATAGTATTTATTGCCGACTATTTTCCCGTTTGTTTCACATTGCTTGCCATTTTTTTCTACCAGAGCGTGATCGAAGGAAGCAAAGACAAACAGAGGCGTGCAACAGTGTTTGAAGACATCGTGCACTTTTCTAACGAAAGTCATTTTCTTCCCACTGTCATGTTTGGCTGAATGTATGGAGGTTTAAATAGCCACACGTAGAAAATTGGATATGTTATCATGTATTTATCTATAGTTAAGCACATTTATGACAGTAAAACTGAGCCCACGCTTCCAGCGATTTTGGCCGTTGGATTTCGTGTTTGAACAGTATCTAACCTTCAGATCTTTGTTTGAGCACCGATTTACCGCAATTGGGCTGGCTGTCCTAATAGGCCGCTATTCTGGAGACTTTTTCAAAGGCCTGCCATTGAGTGGGCTTATTGGCCCATTTATCTATCTAACTCATGAAGCTACTACACAGAGATCTTTGCTTCATTTGCCCATTTATCATCTGCGAATCTGATTTCGGTGGCTTGTAGTCAACTTTCTGGCCCCACGGTAGATTTTTGCCATTACATGATTGGTGTTCATTTTGTTGGCTTCTGCCTCGGTTCATTGTTCAATTCAGAAATATGGCTTTGGTTCGAATGTTCTTCTGATTGTATGTCTTTCTCGCAGGAATACCAGAGGCTATTTCCTTCGGTTGCAGCATCCCTGTACGAGGTTCATCCATGGCTCCCACATAGATTAGCATTTTTCATGGAGATTCATTCTGCCCCCTCCTTTCATGTGTGCATAGAGTACATTTATGCCCTTCTCTCCATATTTTGTTGTTTCCGGCCCAATATATTACAGCTTAATATAATACTAAAGGAGAAACTATGTTGGTCCGGTACGCAGAGCCTATTCGAGCAACAAAACCAAGGAAAAAACTTGTAGAGGGCTGCAAAGCTTGCACACGTATTTTGGTTGGATTACATTGCTGGCCTTTTTACAATGGATTCAGGGCATGCAGGTGCATATGGAATGAAAAAAATGGTACTCCCATAATGTATGCGTTCAAATCATATACTTTCTCTTTGCAATGTATTGACAATCTGCTTCATGATTATTTTTTCCAAGAGACATCACTGAACTCAAACGGTCATTATCTCTGCTGACATGAAGTGACACCTTTCAAGAACACGGTACATGTGGAAATAAAACAAATAGCAGGAATTATTTCTTGAGAAAAGTCTCTATTAATGGCAGCCATACTTTTGAAAAACATTGCTGCATCTATTAAGCTAAAAGTAAAAGATATATATGTCTTTTTTGTTGTATTACCCGTTAACATGATGTAGTAGGGGTTACTTTTCACAATCAGCGTTGTTGCCTTCTTCAGTCGTACAGTTTGGGTATATGTTGTAACCTCTTGGCTAAGATGTACTACCTCCGTATCAAAATATAAGATGCCTTTTTAGGCTAGTTTTGGTATCACTAGTAGAAAAAGGGCCTTTAGTTCCGGTTCGTAAGGGCCTTTAGTTCCGGTTCTGGTTTGAACCGGGACTAAAGGGTCGGTACTAATGCCTTGACCCTTTAGTCCCGGTTGGTAACACCAACCGGTACTAAAGGAAATTTTCTGATTTTTTTTATTTTTTTTATTTTCAAATTTCTGAATTATTTTAACCTTTAATCTCTAATCACCCCTCATCACTGCTCAATTTAATCTCTAATCACCCCTCATCATTCCAAATCATCTAACTTTCCGGACGGTCACCCATCCTCCCACTCCCCCAGCCTGAGCACGCTTAACTTCCGGGTTCTATTCTCCCTCGTTTTCAAGTTTGCACTCGTTGTTTTCCTGACAATAGTAAGATGTCAATCATATTAACCCTCAGGAGTTTAGCTTGAGCATGAAGTCACACATTTCACTGTTTGAGTTTGAAACTATTGTTCTAAAAAACAATAATTTTTTAGTAACACTAATATTTCTTGAATAAGTAGTTTGACCATTGTTTGACCACGGTTTGACCATAGTTTGACCAGATTTGACCAAAATTCAAAAAAACTGAAATAATTATTTAATAACACTAATATTCTTGAATAATTATTTAGTAACACTAATACTTCTTGAATAAGTAGTTTGACCATAGTTTGACCAGATTTAATGAAAATTTAAAAAAACTGAAATTTGAGCATAACTTTTTTCCTTTTGGAATTTGAGGATTCTACAAATTTGCAAACAGGCCGTAGGCAGTCCCCATTGGATGTAACTTTTCGAGTAGATGATTTTTCATATAAAAAACTTTTTAATCCGAGTTCGTACACAAAAGTTATGCCCATTTTACAAATTCCAGAGAGATTTTGTAAATAAAGTCGAAATTCATATTTGTAAATTTTCCCAACAACTAGACCACATATCACATGGGAAACTTATTTTATTTTATTTTTTTGACATTTCCATCATTTTCTTTTGTTTTTTCTAAAACTGAAAAGGCGGTCCGGGGGGGGGGGGGTTTGAAAATGGGACCTTTAGTACCGGTTCGTGCCATGAACCGGTACTAATGCCTCAAAGCCCATTAGTCCCGGTTGGTGGCACCAACCGGGACTAAAGGTCTAGCCTTTAGTACCGGTTGGTGCCACCAACCGGGACTAATGGGCATCGCACCCTTTAGTCCCGGTTCGTGGCACCAACCGGGACTAAAGGGCCCAGGTGAACCGGGACTAATGCCTTAGCCGCACGAACCGGGATAAATGCACCCATTGGTCCCGGTTCTGGACTGAACCGGGACTAATGGGCTTACCCGGCCTGGACCAAAGCCCCCTTTTCTACTAGTGTATGAAGGGAGTATTTTACAGGTTTGAGAAATCATTATCCGATAATTTGATGCCATCAACTCCAATTATGATGCCTCGATTAAAAGTAATACTTTTCAGTTACTTTATTAAGTTTCATCCTAAAACAACCCCAAATATTATTAATGAAAGTTAATCAATCAAGAGTTACAGTTTATATGCCTTGCTTATTTCTTTACTGCTCATTCTCCATCAACCTGCTATGAAGAAATGGTCTGATTGTCTCAATCCGGAAGAAATAAACTCAAGAGCAAGGTTTTGGAATGATGTTATGTAGCCGTCTCCAGATTCAAAACTGGCTAATTGAGAATTTTGCAGACTACCCAAGATATATTAAGCAGTGGTACTTCAGGATGTGTGTCCTTTGTACCCAAGGCCATATACTCCCTCCCTTTTGGTTTAAAGTGATAAATTCAAAAATCTCACCAACGAACGTAGATTGTGAGTGGTATAATATTTTTTGTAGTTTACAAAAATTACGCAATTAATGTGCTTGTTTTACTCAAAAAATATGTTTATCAATGCATTAATTGCAACACATGCATGTGTGACCACTAAATGACCAAAAACTTTTGTGTGCATTGGTGAGTTTTCTCTTAATACTTGCATGCAACGATTTAATCTAACTCGAAATCAGAACATATGATGGAGAGTAATAAATATGGCACTTACAAAATGGAAAAACCAAAAAAAAATTGAGATATGCTCTCTATACCAGAAGAGATGAAGTATTAAGTATCGCATATCTTTACAAACACACCATTATAGAAAAATAAAATTACATTAAAATTTTGGTTGGTGCCAAAGTATTCTTCCTCCTGCTTCCACCGTTTGGCGCATCTTGACCATAGCTCGATGTCTCCTTTGGCTTTCGCCTCAACGAAGTGAACTTGTTTAAACCCAGGAATTCGTAGAAGCAATGGCCGGGAAGCCTCCGGACCAGGAGGCGCCATCGGCCGCAAACTGTGAAGCAAATCGCCTCGCGGAGAAGAAAATGCTGAAAAGGGACTGTACAAACTCTGAAGACCACGAAAGGCGGTCGAATCATGGAGAAGAAGACATAGAACCGATCATGACTACCGAAATACAAATTGTTTGCTCATGTTTAGAAAATATCAGTTTCATTTTGCAATCACCCGCCGGGCATCACCATGTGTTCCGTCCTCCATGCCAACCCCATGATGCACCCGGGGCCCACCAGGGAAGGGTCTGTTCTCCATGCCCCCCATGCAACCGGGTTCACTAGAGAAGGATCAAACATGATTCAAGAGAAGGAGGAAGCCGGTGTCTCGTGATCGCAACTCACCTAATATCTTTCCACGGTGCAACGAAAAATATAAGACTGGGGTGATGCAACAAGAGAACATGTCGAGTGGCCTTGTTGAGTTCGCCTGGCCACTTCTGATTAGTTGAGCGGGTCTACAAAAACATTACTATTAGTGAGCTTAAGGGGCTACTCGCGAGACATTTGTTCGCATTGTTAAGCTAGCTAGTTTAACAAACTAAAAATAAATATTATCTCAGTTCATTAACAAATGAGCACGAGCTGAACGAGCCTATCAAACGACCGCTCGTTAAGCTCGTGGAGCTTCGAACTTTACATCCACCCCTACGGAGCAAATTGCTGACACGGCTAAAACCTCTCCGTCGTCCATCTCCAAGCCTATGAAAACCATGCCAGGCAGCAGCAGTAAGTGCAGTGCAATCAGATAACACGAGCTAGCCCTACTCCAGTTCGTTCTTGTTGCCTTGCTATTCCCATGGAGAAGCTGGTCTCCTCAGCCCCGTCCCACGAACTGCTTGTCCCGCCGCCGGCCGTCTCTCTTCCCATCATCAACCTCTCCCTCGGCCGCGACGAGGTCCGCCGTGCCGTCCTTGACGCTGGCAAGGAGCTTGGTTTCTTCCAGGTCAGACCAATTTAACCACCACCACGCCAAGCATCTTGTCTTGATTAATTTGCCACGGGTATTTCATTACGTATGTACTAATAGGCGTCTAGTGGTAGCAAGCATCAGTATATTTATTACTCCGGTAAAAAATATAAGAGCGTTTAGATCACTACAGAGAAAGTACGTGTAAGCATGCGCATATGCGTGCAGGTGGTCAACCACGGCGTCCCTGAGCATGCGATGTGGGACATGGAGGCGGTGTGCGAGTTCTTCCGCCTGCCGGCGCCGGATGTGGCACCCTTCTACTCAGACGACAGATGCAAGCCCAACCGGCTCTTCTCCGGCAGCACCTTTGAGACCGGCGGCGACAAGTACTGGACGGACTGCCTCCGCCTCACCTGCACCTTCCCCGTGGGAGACAGCAAGAATCACTGGCCCGACAAACCCCAAGGACTCCGGTAGCATAAGCTCTCCCATATCATAACTCGCTAGTTTTTGTCTAGTCGATGAAACCATCTGTTGTCATAATTCCATGCCGATTCATCCATCATATGCATACATGTGTGGTGGAGAGGTAATCTTAATTTATTGCTTGTGATTTCGCTTGGTTATAGGGAGGTTGTCGAGAAGTTGATCGTGCTCACAAGAGGCATGGGAATGGGTTGGGGCTCCGCCACAACTACTTCGAGGGGCCCCTCGGTGGTAGTGAAACCATCATTGGCCTTAACCACTACCCGTCATGCTCAAACCTGGATCCGGGACTCGGCCTTGGGCTGCCGCCACACTGTGACCGGAACCTCATCACGCTCCTCCTACCCGGTGCTGTCCCTGGCTTGCAGGTCTCATACAAGGGCGATCGGATTACCGTTGAGCCCGTGCCAAATGCCTTTGTCGTCAACTTCGGCTTGCAACTTGAGTTAATACATCATTTCTCAACAGAGCAAGTTGTTCATTCAAGTATCGGTGGATCGAATCATCACTATATATGTTGGTTCGCTCTTGCAGGTTGTGACCAACGGGGTGCTAAAGAGCATTGAGCACCGGGTGATGACCAACCCGGTGATGCCACGAACGTCAGTGGGGGTTTTCATCCAGCCTGATGCAGATTGCCTCGTCGGCCCAGCGGAGGAGTTCGTCAGTGAAGGAAACCCCAGACGCTACCGCACCCTCACCTTTGGCGAGTTCATGCGCATCCACAATGTTATAAAGTTGGGCTCATCACTCAATCTCACAACCGATCTCAGCATCTCTCAACAAACACTAGACAAAAATATATGAAGCACCATGGACGATAGGCCTTTACGATGGGGTTTATGATTGTCACCGTTTGTTTGCCAAATCTTTCAACACTCAGTTACATCAAGCTACCTACCCGATGTTGATATAGTATACATGTACGTTTGGTGATACTAGTAATCTTGTGATACTAGTAATTTTACACGTGGCATGTGCATCTTGATGTCGTAAGAGAGTTTGCATAAGAATTTATTGTGCAAATTGACCATAGTGCAGTTTTAGCAAATCATCGAGAACCTTTCTTGGATAAGAAAATGAAAAATTAAACAACACATATTCTACATTTGATAACCTAAAAGGAGTAACAGATATTTAGTAACCTAACTGTTGTATGAGTACGGTGAGTAGTCATAATTGCTCCATTTCAAGAACATGACACCTTACATAACCTGATGTGGGTGCTTGCAACTGCCCAAACTCACTTCTAGGCCACTGATAGCATGATCTAGCCGGAGCAGATAAAAAGTTAGAGGCACTTTCATACATCCGGTGTGTGTAAGACGAAAGGATGTGTAACGACATTATAGGCTAGGGTCTCACGTTATCTTGAAAGACAGAAAGAATGGGCCTTCACCATACATTGATCAAATGATTGTTTAACAACAACAACAACACCGCTTTTCATTAATAAGAATAGTATGATTACCAATGACAAAAGGTGTTTCTATTTTGGGAAAACATGTCAAAACCACCAAAAGAGAATGTCCTTATCACATGCATTCACACAATCTACTTATATTAGGGAGTATAAGGTGGTGCCATCTTATACCTAGAATATATAGGGGTACAGCTGGCCGCACGTTGCCCACCAAACGGTGGGCGACAAGAAATGACAATCGTTTAGGAAAACAGTTGATTTTGATGTTGAATTTTTTTATGAAAACATAATTTTAAATCATCTTGATTGACGGTGAAGGGGAAATAGAGTCTGCACATAGAATGCATTTAGATATATAGAGAGAGATTTTTTTTTTCTGTTACTGACCAACAGAATAACTCTTGAATGATGACGACATAGCTCCAAGAAACAGGGTCAATAAATGTAGATGAGGGTGTTGCTTGCTCTGTTTTGCAAGCAGAAATTCAGTGAGTGAGGACAATAAAAACGAAGAAAAACTGAGCCTTCATCTGGCACTGACAATCAAAATGGCAAGGAGATTGATTCTAAATTACTAATTGTCAAAGATGTCACTATTTCCCTTTCTTACAAGTCTTTCAACAATCATTATTAGACATCATGTAATCTGAAACAAAAAATGTGTGACTGAAAATTAATTATTTTTGTTGCAAGAGAATATATATAAAGAGAGAGCCTTAAGGGCCCATGTCATCGACTTCGCCCTAGGGCCCTTCAAAACACAGGGCCGACCCTACGTGAATGAGGACAATAAAAAGGAAGAAAAAATGAGCCTTCATCTGGTACTGACAATCCAAATGGCAAGGAGATTGATTCTAAATTGTTAGAAGGGAAGAGGAGAATTGGTGGAATGGTTGTTTTATTGCTTGAGCCTCATGGGCATATATATATGAGTACATGGTCATCTTGGAGTACAAGTCAAGGTAGCATAAATCCTACGCTATCCTACATTTCCTAAATAACAACGATACTTAAATCCCCCGCAATCACAACGGTAGCGACGCAGACGATGAGGCTGGAGAAGAATCCGAAGGCAAACCGACTGACCCCCCTAGTCATAACGGTCGACGCATCGCGAAAGTCGTGGCTGGAATGGAAACCGATAAGGTTGCTCAAGCAAGGCGGTAACCCTTTGTGCCGATGTCGATGTAGCCGAGAGCGTAGGGCGGTGTAGCCGTGGTCGAGCTAGCCGTGCAAGGGACGCCGTGGTCGATGTCAAGTCGGGGTGGCCGGTGTCGAGGTAGTCACCGTGGACCGGGAAGAAGAGCGGCGGCGGCCTGAGGAGGCGGCGACGGCTAGGTGAAGAATGCGGCGGCGGTGCTCGAAGTAGGCGAAGAAGAACCCGACAGCGTGATGAAGATTAGCGCGGACAGTGGCGTTCCCGCGTCTAGGAAGGTGACGCGGCGCATACCACACAAAAGTCGACGCGCGTGGACGGCAAAGTGAACCGCGTGCCGCGGCGCTACGTCCCGAAGGGGCTACGCAGCAGCAGCGCGTGGATCGGGGCGACGACGGGGAAGACCTCAGGGCGGCGGCACGAACCGCGTGCCACGCTCACTACGACCCGATGGGTTACGCACCAACATTGCAAGGGTCGGTGCAGTCACAGGGACGCCTGAATTGAACGACCTCGAGGCGGCAGTGGACCGCGGGCCACGGCACTATGGCCCAAAGGGCGACGCAGCGGTAGCACACGGTCGATGCAATCGCAGGAGTACCACCAGGCGGCGACGCTGCGCTCTATGAGGTGACAGAGCAATAGCCCGTTGCTCGATCAGTGAAGAGGCGTTCATACTGGATGATGATCTTCATAGACCCGCGAAGCTGCGTGCAGACTGCTGATTAAACCGAAAACACGGCCAGCAAGATCGAGAAGACGTGGACGAACGACGAGACGCGCTCGGATGCAAGCAGTGGTGCAGCCGACCGGAACCGGCCTTGTGCATGGATGCATGCATGCACCCAAGCATACCCGAACATGATGCAGCCCACATGCAAGTAGCGAGACTTGCAGGTTGCATGATTCACAACCAGTGTAGATCGACGTGGCCTGATGAGCATGCGCGAGCGGCCGGCTACACCACGCCCGCATGCGAGACGACATGCCAGTCAATGACGGTGCAACCGGCCACTGCAACACCACACACGCGTGAACCTGGGACGTCGGCAGCAACAGATCCCGGTGAAGGCGGGAGTTGTTGTCGAGGTCGGAGTAGAGACACGTTCTAGATGATGAATGGCGGCGGGCAACGCAAACCGATCTTAGATCAGAAAATTAGGAAGAAACGCAGACCGGTGTGAGAAAGAAAAACTCGGATCAAGAATCAGAAAAAAAGACTCTCTAAGGCAGCCAATCAACACGACCGGCGGACAAACCCTAGGTCCGGGCGGCATGGCCCCCGGCGGCGGTCATGGAGGCTGACCGCCCCGGGAGCGGCGTGCAGGGCGGAAGCGGTGGATAAGGTTTGAATCGGTTAGTCTGATACCATGTTAGAAGGGAAGAGGAGAATTGGTGGAATGATTGTTTTATTGCTTGAGCCTCATGGGTATATATATATATAGGAGTACATGGTTATCTTGGAGTACAAGTCAAGATAGAATAAATCCTACGCTATCCTACGTTTCCTAAATAACAATGATACTCAACATAAATTACTAATAGTCAAAGATGTCACTATTTTCCTTTTCTTCCAAGTCTTTCAACAATCATTATTAGACATCATGTAATCTCAAACAAAAAATGTGTAACTAAAAATTAAATTTTTTTTGTTGCAAGAGAATATATATAAAGAGAGAGCCTTAAGGGCCCATGTCATCGACTTCGCCCTAGGGCCCTTCAAAACATAGGGCCAGCCCTGAGCAGAAATGATGGGCAGATCGTGGGAAGTGGCATGGGTGGGGGCGATGAAGACCGATGTCATCGGATCCGGCTGGGCATGGAAGGGGCGGCACGGGGGGGGGGGGGGGGGGGGGGGGGGGGGGGGGGCTGATCCGGGAGGGCGGGGGCACGGTGGACTGTGGCGGATGAACGCATAAAAATTCTAGTACATTTTTAAAATCTGCTATATGTGAATTTATTTGTGGTGTCGATCATGATTAACTTAAAACAAAACAATATTTCTCCTGCCTGCTATATGTGACTTTGTTTCTCTTGCGTGCATATATATGAAGCATGATCCTGATGCGTGTATATATATGATCTATTAAAAGGGCATGATCTGCTAGATGTGAACTATGGAATAGCAACGACACTTACATTATCGATATTGAAATTCGTTTTTAGCATGATACCACCGCTGGATAGATGATACTTATTAGAAGAGGTAAATACACCCGAAGTCATAGAACTTGCACGTGATGGTCAGTTTAGTGCACAAACTTGTAAAATACATGTTTCCGGTCATCAAACTTGTACAAGCGTTCATATACGATCACATTTCATGTACACGGCTATGTGGCATTCCAGTGTGGCCAGGGCCCATTGTCATCCGCTGTAGCATGTAGATCTGCAGAGAAGCCTTTGGCTTTTTTATTTTCGTATTAAGCCCCTAAAAATAAAATGAAAAAACAAGCGATGTGGGGTCTTGAAGCTTCAACGTGCCCTAGTAGTCATACGTGGACAACCACCAGACTATTGATAATTCATGTCTATGTAGCATGACTAATTTCTGTATCATATAAACATTAACTGAAAATAATTTTTACAAGAAATGTAACACGGAAAAAATGAGCACCGTGGCTCGACCATGTGACCTTGTGCTCAAGGTTAACTAACATTACCACTGACAACACAACACGTCCAGATGTAAGAAAACAATTTATATTCTTGTGTTTGTGACTTTCAAAAAATATTTATGTGTTACAAAAAAGGTACGCGGCATTTTAAAAAGTTTCAAAAACTTGTATTTGGAAAAATGTTAATCAACACAACACGTCCATATTAACATTTTTTCAAATACAAGTTTTGAAACTTATGTGTATTGAAACATATACTCCATGTGATACATATATCTTTTGATGTTTTAAATACTCCAGTATACATCTATGTTTTGATACACATATATTTTAAATACTCCACTATACATCTATGTTTGGAGTATTCAAAAAATATATGCTTAATACTTTTTAAGTGTATGATTGGCATTTTTTTCAAATACAAGTTTTGAAAAGTCTTGAAACTTTTTTCAACTATGTTTTTAACATTTTCGGATGGTACGAAACATTTTAAAGCTACACAAACTGTTTTATACATTGTATAGGCATTTAAAAAATGTCATGACCAGTTTTTTTGGAATGCATGAACATTTTTAAAATGCAACATATCATTTTTAATTACACAAATGTGGTTTACAATGTTTATTTTTTTTAAATGTCACACACCTTTTTTTGTAACACATAAACATTTATTAAATATCACAAACAAAGTAATATAATTTTTTTTCTTACATAGAACAAGAAGGAATAACAACATGAAAAATATTTATCCCATTTGATATGTTGTGTTGTCGAAGCCCGGTGGTAATCTTAGTTAAAGTTGACCACGAGGTCACATAGTCGAGCCATGGTGCTCCCTTTTTTGGGGTTACATTTCTTGCAAAATTGATTTTTCGGCCGTGTTATATGATATAAAAACTATTCGTGCTATCTAGACATGAATGGTCATTGGTTTGGTGGTTGTTAATCCAAGCCTAGTAGGGGCACGTCCCTAGTTTGTAACCGAACCATCCCTTATTTTTCCATTTTATTTTAGGGGCTTTATACGTAAATAAAAAATCATTTTATTTTAGGGGCTTAATAAGTTAAAAAAATAGGTGCATAATACGTAAATAAAGAAAAAGCCTACAGATCTACCATGCGTGATGGGCTTACAGTGGGCCCTGGCCATGCTGGCATGCCACATAGGCCATGAATACGTCTGCGTACATGAAATGTGACCGTATATGAACGTTTGTGCAAGTTTGATGACCAGAAACACGTATTTTACAACTTTGTGCACCAAACTGACCGTCACATGCAAGTTCTATGACTCCTGGTGTATTTACCTCTTATTAGAACACGACAGATCAAAAGTAGATAGAACTAGAAAGCACTATTTTTCAGTTTTTGATTGTTAATTAATATGGAAATAGCTTTCATCATTGCTAAAGATCTTAGGTGGGAATCACAAGCGACAGGGATGGAGCTAAGGAGGTGGATGGCGGTTGATATGCCCAGTATCGACGCGGCGGGCAGCCTGGGCAACGTATGGACGAACCTTTTCCGCTGAACCTGATCTGGTGTAGTATATGGTTTAGAAAAATATGGTCCTAGTCATATTTGATATATGAAATTAATGGGTTTTAATTTAATGTTACTTTTATAAATATTCACATATGTTTGAGTTGTTTGTGATTGATAGACTTGTGAAAATTCGGAGTTGTTCCTCAGCAAGCAATAAATTAGGCTTGTCGGCTTGTGTATATGTTCATCTAACTCTACGACAATAGCAATTCATATGAGCATGTAGTACATTTGAGCTTGATTTACACACATCAGGTTAGTTACCATGCCGGAGAACATGCATGCAAACCAGGACTCCAGGAGAGATTCCTTCTAGATTAGTAGTAATCGATATGACGTATGCTAGCCTATCCTTGAGGAACCTGCATTATTACCATGCCATCAAACGCCTATTCTTTGAGGACCCTACACTATTACGATGCCATTAAACAATGGCGCGCTTCGGTGAAGCACCCGTTCTTTCTACTTCCTCCGGCGGCAAATTTGACAATTTTAACCTGTGAATAAAATCATTTCACAAAATAAACTGCTCTTGAAAAAATTTCATCCAGCTGACCTTTTTAAATGGCGACCGACACGAGGGCGTCACACTATACTGTGCAGCGCCTGACTGGCAGTCGTTGCACGTGTGTGATCCAAAAATTACTAAGTCAGTGTGCAGCATCTGAGAGCTAGGCGCCACACTATATAGTGTAGCGCCTAGCCTCTAGGCGTTGCACTAGTGGATGCTTCATTTTGTAGGCAAGCACTAATGCAACGCCTAAAGGCTAGGCGCTACACTATATAGTATGGCGCCTAGCTTTTAGGCGCTGCATATCTGTCAAGCGTTGCACAATATAGTATAACGCCTTCG
This sequence comes from Triticum urartu, assembly GCF_003073215.2. NCBI lineage: Eukaryota > Viridiplantae > Streptophyta > Magnoliopsida > Poales > Poaceae > Triticum > Triticum urartu. Next base: position 647,787,238 of record NC_053024.1, on the reverse strand, counting down.
TGTCAGGCGCCACTCAAAAAGGTCAGTTAAGTGAAATTCTTCTAAAAACAGTTCATTTTATGAAATGATTTCATCCACAGATCAAAATTGTCAAATTTGTCTCCTCCGGCACTTATTTGGGATCGGAGGAAGTAGTATCTTTTAGCTCTCAAAACTTGGACACTGCTTTAGCAACAAGGTGACGGCAATCCTTGTTAAAAGATTTAACGGTAAGTTTACCCCCTACTTCCCGAATGTTTTGACTAAGGAATATTGGTGTACCATATGTACCCTCATACTCTCTCAAGAACTCATGGTAATATGATCTCTCCGGTTTCTTTCTTTCATTGTATACAGAGCATCTTCAATAGGCGGCAAAAAGAAGCACCGTGCGTGAAAAAAATTGTTTTTTTGGCACCGAATAGCTCCAACAGATGCTGTAAAATATTGCGTGTGCTAAAAAGTTTTGGACACGCACTGAAAAACGCTATCGAGCGCAGTATATTTTGGGCTCCGGATTGCGCGCATTTCACAATTTGCACTGCGTGCTTTTTTGGGCGTCTGCTAAAGCAATGTTGGTCCCGACGCATTAAAAGTGCACATTGTTACCGATTAATCTAAATCTAATGCAGTCATATACTTGACGAGATTTTTTTTAGAAATGGAGGAGGACTCCCGGCCTCTGCATTTGGATAATGCATGCAGCCACTTTATTAATTATTCACAGAAGACCTTACAAAGTGATACAACAGTAAAACTAAAGTCACCGTCTAGGTAACATCTGTCGCTACTCATATCCAGTTGATGAATGGATGCTGATAGTCTAGGCCTAATACCAAATATACCTCGCAGTCAAACCTAACATCTAAGACCTGAGGTCCCAACCAGGACGCCTGCCGTGTATGGGGCACTCACCAGTCCGGCACACTCCTCAATCAGGACGCCTGCCGTGTATGAGGCCGCCGCAGCCACCTGCCACCAATCCATCTTCAGTGATGTACTGTTGCATCTACCTTGCCCGGTCTAGCTGCTGTCGACGCCACCATGACTCCAGACAGCGTCACCCTCCTACACGAGTCCATCATCGCACATCAGACGCCTAATCTCCAGAGCGCCAAGCCATCGAGATCTATCACTATCAATGTGCATGATGAAGCACCACTCCACCAAACACGTCGTCCACTGGTCCCTCGAGCCCGCGTACACCTTCAAGAAAGACGCCCCCAAGGGGGAAACGACACAAACACGTCGCCGTCTTTTGATCTATCGATATAGGGTTTCCCCCGAAGGTAGCAGATCGTAGTCTAGAACTTCTCCACGGCGATGCCTTCAAGAAGGGAACGACACCCTAGAGCGCCGCCATCGTCGGCTTTGGCATCTAGCCAAGAGCAGGTTTTCACCCAGATCTGTTCGAAGAACTTCATCCGCTTCTTGTGCTCGGACCGCCGCCTTCTCTGTTGAAGACTAGACCAAGGGTCCAGCCGTCGTCGCCAGATCCATGTAGCCAGCACCGGGAGATGACGGCTATCTCCCTGTACCGGATCTAGCACAAACCGAAGCAGATCGAGTCGGAGACGATGATGCCCCTAGATCTCCGGCAAACCAGCGAGTCGCCGGCCCAACCGCATCCAGATCGCCGGGCACGCCGGGCGGCCGCCACCCCCCGCGTCGTCCGGGTCAGAGAGGGAGCTGCCGACCGCGCATAGGGGCCGCCGCCGCCTGCACACGACGGAGCGTCGCCACGAGCCCAGCGCCCACCACCACCTACCGAGGCCCGCCGCCGCGCGCCCCATGCCCCTCCACCGCTCGCCTAGTGCCGAGCAGGAACACCACCAAGCTCCGGGGCCGCCGCCCCGGCATCCGGTCACCGCGAGAACCGGCCGCCACCCCCAGCCGCAGCTGCCAGCCTCCAGCTGTTGGGTTTCGTAGTAATTTCAAAAAAATTCCTACGCACACGCAAGATCATGGTGATGCATAGCAACGAGAGGGGAGAGTGTGATCTACGTACCCTTGTAGATCGACAACGGAAGCGTTAACTTGGTTGATGTAGTCGTACGTCTCCACGGCCCGACCGATCAAGCACCGAAACTACGGCACCTCCGAGTTCTAGCACACGTTCAGCTCGATGACGATCCCCGGACTCCGATCCAGCAAAGTGTCGGGGAAGAGTTCCGTCAGCACGACGGCGTGGTGACGATCTTGATGTACTACCGTCGCAGGGCTTCGCCTAAGCACCGCTACAATATTATCGAGGACTATGGTGGAAGGGGGCACCGCACACGGCTAAGAATATGATCACGTGGATCAACTTGTGTCTCTAGGGGTGCCCCTTGCCTCCGTATATAAAGCTCAAAGGGGGGGGCCGGCCAGAGGAGGGCGCGCCAGGAGGAGTCCTACTCCCTCCGGGAGTAGGACTCCCCCCTTTCCTAGTTGGAATAGGATTCGGGAGGGGGAAAAGAGGAGAGAGAGAGGAGGAAGGGGGCGCCGGCCCCCTCTCCTTGTCCTATTCGGACTAAGGGGGGGGGAGGGGCGGCCCATCCCTGGCCACCTCTCCTCTCTTCCACTAAGGCCCACTAAGGCCCATATACCTCCCGGGGGGTTCCGGTAACCTCCCGGTACTCCGGTAAAATCCCGATTTCACCCGGAACACTTCCGATATCCAAACATAGGCTTCCAATATATCAATCTTTATGTCTCGACCATTTCGAGACTCCTCGTCATGTCCGTGATCACATCCGGGACTCCGAACAACCTTCGGTACATCAAAATGCATAAACTCATAATATAACTGTCATCGTAACCTTAAGCGTGCGGACCCTACGGGTTCGAGAACAATGTAGACATGACCGAGACACGTCTCCGGTCAATAACCAATAGCGGAACCTGGATGCTCATATTGGCTCCTACATATTCTACGAAGATCTTTTATCGGGTCAGACCGCATAACAACATACGTTGTTCCCTTTGTCATCGGTATGTTACTTGCCCGAGATTCGATCGTCGGTATCCCATACCTAGTTCAATCTCGTTACCGGCAAGTCTCTTTACTCGTCCCATAATACATCATCCCGCAACTAACTCATTAGTTGCAATGCTTGCAAGGCTTCAGTGATGTGCATTACCGAGAGGGCCCAGAGATACCTCTCCGACAATCGGAGTGACAAATCCTAATCTCGAAATACGCCAACCCAACATGTACCTTTGGAGACACCTGTAGAGCTCCTTTATAATCACCCAGTTACGTTGTGACATTTGGTAGCACACAAAGTGTTCCTCCGGCAAACGGGAGTTGCATAATCTCATAGTCATAGGAGCATGTATAATTCATGAAGAAAGCAATAGCAACATACTAAACGATCGGGTGCTAAGCTAATGGAATGGGTCATGTCAATCAGATCATTCAACTAGTGATGTGATCCCGTTAATCAAATAACAACTCTTTGTCCATGGTTAGGAAACATAACCATCTTTGATTAACGAGCTAGTCAAGTAGAGGCATACTAGTGACACTCTGTTTGTCTATGTATTCACACATGTATTATGTTTCCGGTTAATACAATTCTAGCATGAATAATAAACATTTATCATGATATAAGGAAATAAATAATAACTTTATTATTGCCTCTAGGGCATATTTCCTTCAGTCTCCCACTTGCACTAGAGTCAATAATCTAGATTACACAGTAATGATTCTAACACCCATGGAGCCTTGGTGCTGATCATGTTTTGCTCGTGGAAGAGGCTTAGTCAACGGGTCTGCTACATTCAGATCCGTATGTATCTTGCAAATCTCTATGTCTCCCACCTGGACTAGATCCCGGATGGAATTGAAGCGTCTCTTGATGTGCTTGGTTCTCTTGTGAAATCTGGATTCCTTCGCCAAGGCAATTGCACCAGTATTGTCACAAAAGATTTTCATTGGACCCGAAGCACTAGGTATGACACCTAGATCGGATATGAACTCCTTCATCCAGACTCCTTCGTTTGCTGCTTCCGAAGCAGCTATGTACTCCGCTTCACATGTAGATCCCGCCATGACGCTTTGTTTAGAACTGCACCAACTGATAGCTCCACCGTTTAATGTAAACACGTATCCGGTTTGCGATTTAGAATCGTCCGGATCAGTGTCAAAGCTTGCATGAATGTAACTGTTTACGATGAGCTCTTTGTCACCTCCATATACGAGAAACATATCCTTAGTCCTTTTCAGGTACTTCAGGATATTCTTAACCGCTGTCCAGTGATCCACTCCTGGATTACTTTGGTACCTCCCTGCTAGACTTATAGCAAGGCACACATCAGGTCTGGTACACAACATTGCATACATGATAGAGCCTATGGCTGAAGCATAGGGAACATCTTTCATTTTCTCTCTATCTTCTACAGTGGTCGGGCATTGAGTCTGACTCAAATTTACACCTTGTAACACAGGCAAGAACCCTTTCTTTGCTTGATCCATTTTGAACTTCTTCAAAACTTTGTCAAGGTATGTGCTTTGTGAAAGTCCAATTAAGCGTCTTGATCTATCTCTATAGATCGTAATGCCTAATATGTAAGTAGCTTCACCGAGGTCTTTCATTGAAAAACTCTTATTCAAGTATCCCTTTATGCTATCCAGAAATTCTATATCATTTCCAATCAGTAATATGTCATCCACATATAATATCAGAAATGCTACAGAGCTCCCACTCACTTTCTTGTAAATACAGGCTTCTCCGAAAGTCTGTATAAAACCAAATGCTTTGATCACACTATCAAAGCGTTTATTCCAACTCCGAGAGGCTTGCACCAGTCCATAAATGGATCGCTGGAGCTTGCACACTTTGTTAGTTCCCTTTGGATCGAAAAAACCTTCTGGTTGCATCATATACAACTCTTCTTCCAGAAATCCATTCAGGAATGCAGTTTTGACATCCATCTGCCAAATTTCATAATCATAAAATGCGGCAATTGCTAACATGATTCGGACAGACTTAAGCATCGCTACGGGTGAGAAGGTCTCATTGTAGTCAATCCCTTGAACTTGCCGAAACCCTTTTGCGACAAGTCGAGCTTTGTAGACAGTAATATTACCGTCGGCGTTAGTCTTCTTCTTCTTCAAGATCCATTTATTCTCAATTGCTTGCCGATCATTGGGCAAGTCAACCAAAGTCCACACTTTGTTCTCATACATGGATCCCATCTCAGATTTCATGGCTTCAAGCCATTTTGCGGAATCTGGGCTCACCATCGCTTCTTCATAGTTCGTAGGTTCATCATGATCTAGTAGCATGACTTCCAGAACAGGATTAACGTACCACTCTGGCGCGGATCTCACTCTGGTTGATCTACGAGTTTCAGTAGTATCTTGTTCTGAAGTTTCATGATCATTATCATTAGCTTCCTCACTAATTGGTGTAGGTGTCACAGAAATAGTTTTCTGTGATGCACTACTTTCCAATAAGGGAGCAGGTACAGTTACCTCGTCAAGTTCTACTTTCCTCCCACTCACTTCTTTCGAGAGAAACTCCTTCTCCAGAAAGTTTCCGAACTTAGCAACAAAAGTCTTGCCTTCGGATCTGTGATAGAAGGTGTATCCAATAGTCTCCTTTGGATATCCTATGAAGACACATTTCTCCGATTTGGGTTCGAGCTTATCAGGTTGAAGCTTTTTCACATAAGCATCGCAGCCCCAAACTTTCAGAAACGACAACTTTGGTTTCTTACCAAACCATAGTTCATAAGGCGTTGTCTCAACGGATTTTGATGGTGCCCTATTTAACGTGAATGCGGCCATCTCCAAAGCATAACCCCAAAACGATAGCGGTAAATCAGTAAGAGACATCATAGATCGCACCATATCTAGTAAAGTACGATTACGACGTTCGGACACACCATTACGCTGTGGTGTTCCGGGTGGCGTGAGTTGCGAAACTATTCCGTATTGTTTCAAATGTACACCAAACTCGTAACTCAAATATTTGCCTCCACGATCAGATCGTAGAAACTTTATTTGCTTGTTACAATGATTTTCAACTTCACTCTGAAATTCTTTAAACTTTTCAAACGTTTCAAACTTATGTTTCATTAAGTAGATATACCCATATCTGCTTAAGTCATCTGTGAAGGTGAGAAAATAACAATATCCGCCACGAGCCTCAATATTCATCGGACCACATACATCTGTATGTATGATTTCCAACAAATCTGTTGCTCTCTCCATAGTACCGGAGAACGGCGTTTTAGTCATCTTGCCCATGAGGCACGGTTCGCAAGTACCAAGTGATTCATAATCAAGTGGTTCCAAAAGTCCATCAGTATGGAGTTTCTTCATGCGCTTTACACCGATATGACCTAAACGACAGTGCCACAAATAAGTTGCACTATCATTATCAACTCTGCATCTTTTGGCTTCAACATTATGAATATGTGTGTCACTACTATCGAGATTCAATAAGAATAGACCATTCTTCAAGGGTGCATGACCATAAAAGATATTACTCATATAAATAGAACAACCATTATTCTCTGATTTAAATGAATAACCGTCTCGCATCAAACAAGATCCAGATATAATGTTCATGCTTAACGCTGGCACCAAATAACAATTATTTAGGTCTAATATTAATCCCGAAGGTAGATGTAGAGGTAGCGCGCCGACCGCGATCACATCGACTTTGGAACCGTTTCCCACGCGCATCGTCACCTCGTCCTTAGCCAATCTTCGCTTAATCCGTAGTCCCTGTTTCGAGTTGCAAATATTAGCAACAGAACCAGTATCAAATACCCAGGTGCTACTGCGAGCATTAGTAAGGTACACATCAATAACATGTATATCACATATACCTTTGTTCACCTTGCCATCCTTCTTATCCGCCAAATACTTGGGGCAGTTCCGCTTCCAGTGACCAGTCTGCTTGCAGTAGAAGCACTCAGTTTCAGGCTTAGGTCCAGACTTGGGTTTCTTCTCTCGAGCAGCAACTTGCTTGCTGTTCTTCTTGAAGTTCCCCTTCTTCTTCCCTTTGCCCTTTTTCTTGAAACTAGTGGTCTTGTTGACCATCAACACTTGATGCTCCTTCTTGATTTCTACCTCCGCAGCTTTCAGCATTGCGAAGAGCTCGGGAATAGTCACATTCATCCCTTGCATATTATACTTCATCACGAAACTCTTGTAGCTTGGTGGAAGTGATTGGAGAATTATGTCAATGACGCTATCATCTGGAAGATTAACTCCCAGTTGAATCAAGTGATTACAATACCCAGACATCTTGAGTATATGCTCACTGACATAACTGTTCTCCTCCATCTTGCAGCTATAGAACTTATTGGATACTTCATATCTCTCAATCCAGGCATTTGCTTGAAATATTAACTTCAACTCCTGGAACATCTCATATGCCCCATGACGTTCAAAACGTCGTTGAAGTCCCGGTTCTAAGCCGTAAAGCATGGCACATTGAACTATCGAGTAGTCATCAGCTTTGCTCTGCCAGACGTTCATAACATCTGGTGTTGCTCCAGCAGTAGGCCTGGCACCCAGCGGTGCTTCCAGGACGTAATTCTTCTGTGCAGCAATGAGGATAATCCTCAAGTTACGGACCCAGTCCGTGTAATTGCTACCATCATCTTTCAACTTTGCTTTCTCAAGGAACGCATTAAAATTCAACGGAACAACAGCACGGGCCATCTATCTACAATCAAACATACATAAGCAAGATACTATCAGGTACTAAGTTCATGATAAATTTAGGTTCAATTAATCATATTACTTAAAGAACTCCCACTTAGATAAACATCCCTCTAATCCTCTAAGTGATTATGTGATCCAAGTCAACTAAACCATGTCCGATCATCACGTGAGATGGAGTAGTTTCGTTGGTGAACATCACTATGTTGATCATATCTACTATATGATTCACGCTCGACCTTTCGGTCTCCGTGTTCCGAGGCCATATCTGTATATGCTTGGCTCGTCAAGTATAACCTGAGTATTCCGTGTGTGCAACTATTTTGCACCCGTTGTATTTGAACGTAGAGCCTATCACACCCGATCATCACGTGGTGTCTCAGCACGAAGAACTTTCGCAACGGTGCATACTCAGGGAGAACACTTCTTGATAATTAGTGAGAGATCATCTTATAATGCTACCGTCAATCAAAGCAAGATAAGATGCATAAAAGATAAACATCACATGCAATCAATATAAGTGATATGATATGGCCATCATCATCTTGTGCTTGTGATCTCCATCTCTGAAGCACCGTCGTGATCACCATCGTCACCGGCACGACACCTTGATCTCCATCGCAGCATCGTTGTCGTCTCGCCAATCTTATGCTTCCACGACTATCGCTACCGCTTAGTGATAAAGTAAAGCATTACAGCGCGATTGCATTGCATACAATAAAGCAACAACCATATGGCTCCTGCCAGTTGCCGATAACTCGGTTACAAAACATGATCATCTCATACAATAAAATTTAGCATCATGTCTTGACCATATCACATCACAACATGCCCTGCAAAAGCAAGTTAGACGTCCTCTACTTTGTTGTTGCAAGTTTTACGTGGCTGCTACGGGCTTAAGCAAGAACCAATCTTACCTACGCATCAAAACCACAACGATAGTTTGTCAAGTTGGTGCTGTTTTAACCTTCGCAAGGACCGGGCGTAGCCACACTCGGTTCAACTAAAGTTGGAGAAACTGTCACCAGCTAGCCACCTTTGTGCAAAGCACATCGGGAGAACCGGTCTCGCGTAAGCGTACGCGTAATGTCGGTCCGGGCCGCTTCGTCCAATAATACCGCCGAACCAAAGTATGACATGCTGGTAAGCAGTATGACTTATATCGCCCACAACTCACTTGTGTTCTACTCGTGCATATAACATCAACACATAAAACCTAGGCTCGGATGCCACTGTTGGGTTTCATAGTAATTTCAAAAAATTTCCTACGCGCACGCAAGATCATGGTGATGCATAGCAACGAGAGGGGGAGAGTGTGATCTACGTACCCTTGTAGATCGACAACGGAAGCGTTAACTTGGTTGATGTAGTCGTACGTCTCCACGGCCCGACCGATCAAGCACCGAAACTACGGCACCTCCGAGTTCTAGCACATGTTCAGCTCGATGACGATCCCCGGACTCCGATCCAGCAAAGTGTCGGGGAAGAGTTCCGTCAGCACGACAGCGTGGTGACGATCTTGATGTACTACTGTCGCAGGGCTTCGCCTAAGCACCGCTACAATATTATCGAGGACTATGGTGGAAGGGGGCAGCGCACACGGCTAAGAATATGATCACGTGGATCAACTTGTATCTCTAGGGCTGCCCCTTGCCTCCGTATATAAAGGCTCAAAGGGGGGGGGGCCGGCCGGCCAAGAGGAGGCACGCCAGGAGGAGTCCTACTCCCTCCAGGAGTAGGACTCCCCCCCTTTCCTAGTTGGAATAGGATTCACGGAGGGGGAAAAGAGGAGAGAGAGAGGAGGAAGGGGGGCCGGCCCCCTCTCCTTGTCCTATTCGGACCAAGGGGGGGAGGGGCACGCGGCCCATCTCTGGCCACCTCTCCTCTCTTCCACTAAGGCCCATATACCTCCCGGGGGGTTTCGGTAACCTCCCGGTACTCCGGTAAAATCCCGATTCACCCGGAACACTTCCGATATCCAAACATAGGCTTCCAATATATCAATCTTTATGTATCGACCATTTCGAGACTCCTCGTCATGTCCGTGATCACATCCGGGACTCCAAACAAACTTCGGTACATCAAAATGCATAAACTCATAATATAACTGTCATCGTAACCTTAAGCGTGCGGACCCTACGGGTTCGAGAACAATGTAGACATGACCGAGACACGTCTCTGGTCAATAACCAATAGCGGAACCTGGATGCTCATATTGGCTCCTACATATTCTACGAAGATCTTTTATCGGTCAGACCGCATAACAACATACGTTGTTCCCTTTGTCATCGGTATGTTACTTGCCCGAGATTCGATCGTCGGTATCCCATACCTAGTTCAATCTCGTTACGGCAAGTATCTTTACTCGTTCCGTAATACATCATTCCGCAACTAACTCATTAGTTGCAATGCTTGCAAGGCTTCAGTGATGTGCATTACCGAGAGGGCCCAGAGATACCTCTCCGACAATCGGAGTGACAAATCCTAATCTCGAAATACGCCAACCCAACATGTACCTTTGGAGACACCTGTAGAGCTTCTTTATAATCACCCAGTTACGTTGTGACGTTTGGTAGCACACAAAGTGTTCCTCCGACAAACGGGAGTTGCATAATCTCATAGTCATAGGAACATGTATAAGTCATGAAGAAAGGAATAGCAACATACTAAACGATCGGGTGCTAAGCTAATGGAATGGGTCATGTCAATCAGATCATTCAACTAATGATGTGATCCCATTAATCAAATGACAACTCTTTGTCCATGGTTAGGAAACATAACCATCTTTGATTAACGAGCTAGTCCAGTAGAGGCATACTAGTGACACTCTGTTTGTCTATGTATTCACACATGTATTATGTTTCCGGTTAATACAATTCTAGCATGAATAATAAACATTTATCATGATATAAGGAAATAAATAATAACTTTATTATTGCCTCTAGGGCATATTTCCTTCACCAGCAGCGTTGAAGGCGACCCCGGCACGTGAGGTAAGGCACAGGACCGCGCCCTGCTCCTAGGCCCACACCGCCGACGTACACGCATCAGCCGCCGCCGCTCGTGCAGGTCTGCCCGAGCCGCTCCTGGGAGAGCGACGCGGGGGTGATATCGGGGCTCCTGAAGAGGGAGTCCTACTACTCGTCGAGCCGATCTAAACCATGATCGATCGAACTGCCATTGCTAGCACACTAAGCGTCAATCACTGCACCAGTCGAGATGCCAAGCCGATGGCGATCATCTCCTTCACCACAGAGGGGCAGGTCGCGCTCAGATGCTCGAAGTCGTCGCTGGTCACGGCCGCGTTCAGGTTCGCCGGTAAGCGGCCCAGGAAATCAAAGCATGCGCCCATGGCAGCCGAGTTGTTCGGCCAATTCTAGCAAGTTCGTCGTTGTGCCGACGTCAATGCTCCTGCACAGGCTCTCCTTGCAGAGCATCTTGAGCCTCTCCATGCCATACCGGTGCGCCGCCACCGGCAGATGTTGCAAGAAGGCGGCTTCCTCCTGCTTGGTCATCGTCTCCGGCAAGGACAGGGAACCAGTGTCCATGAAGGAAAGCAGCGCCTTGAAGACCCACGGCTCCATCTTGTTCACACGCACCATGCCGCCACTCTCATCAGTGGGGCCGTGGAGCTCAGCGCTGAACGCCGAAGACCGTGCGGCAAACGTCTCATCGGCGCCGCTCCCGGTCTCGAGGAGGCCATGGAGGTCCTGGCCCAGATCAGGCGGTGACACGCAGCGGCGGAGCTTGATAAAGATTGGTGAGGGGGCAAACCAAAGTTGAGGGGGCTAAAAAGATAAGTTATGCATGAACTCTGAGAAATCTTTGATATTCAAGCCTAATACTATTAGGGGTACACTTCAGAATTTTTCTAGAGTAGGGGGTGATGGTCCCCTTTGGCCCCCATGAAGCTGCGCCACTGGTGGCACAGCTACGAAAGACCTTAGCGCGAAGGTCTTGGCGGCCGACATGACCTCCTGGTGGCGAAACCCGCTGATGACGTCGATGTCACACCTAATCGTGAAGGAATTGCCCTAAATTGCCTCGATTTCTCCAAATCCTTCCTCTTGATGAGCTTCCAGCATCCCTGTACGCCATAGCTCTGGAACTGCAAGTCTCTGGACTTGAACAACGGCGAGGGTTGGCTCTTCTCCTTGGGGAAGCACGGCAGGCAGCGCGGGTGCTGTTTTTCCGCCGCGTCGGTCGCCCGTCGAACGCGCTTACCCCGTTGGGGTAGTACCAGAGGTTCCAACAGTGGTTGCCGACAGTGAAAGGGAGAGAGTCGATATGCTGCCCACTCAATGTGCTGGAGTAGCCCTCGACCTTGAGGAGGTGGTGCACGTTTGCCGTGTTGGCGGTGATCTTGGAGGCGGTTGTCGACATTGCTATAACACATCGGCAATCGAGGGGATCGATGATCCAGAGTAGGTGAGGAGAGCAGAGAAAGGGGATGAGCCAATTGTAACACCCTCGATGCGACTATATCTCCCACGTGTCAAGGCACAACTTAGAGGCATAATCGCATTGAAGGCATATGTCGCAAGTTAGGCAATCTTCACAAACATCCCATGTAATATAAATAATAAAGGGGAGATAAAATAGTTGGCTTACACTCGCCACGTCAATCAAGTACATAAATAACATTACATCATCCAAAAACTCATGGCCCGACTACGGCGCCAAAATAAAAGATAACCCAACGTGCGACACGGTCCCAATCACCCCCAACTGGGCACCACTACTGATCATCAGGAAAGGAAACATAGTAACGTTGAGAGTCCTCGTCGAACTCCCACTTGAGCTCAAGCGCGTCTCCTGGAGCGGAATTATCAGGCCATGCATCTGGTGTAATAGAAATCTGTGAGCCACAGGGACTCAGCAATCTCGCACCCTCGCGATCAAGACTATTTAAGCTTATAGGTAAGGCAAGGTAAATATATGTGGAGTTGCAGCAAGCGACTAGCAAAGATATGGTGGCTAACTTATTCGCAAAAGAGACCGAGAAGAGGAGGCAAAGCGCGAGCGAGAAACTAGAGAGCAACCTGCGCAAACATTACTCCAACACCGTGTCCACTTCCCGGACTCCGCCGAGAAGAGGCCATCACGGTAACACACTCAGTTGATTCATTTTAATTAAGTTAAGGTTCAAGTTATCTACAACCAGACATTAACAAATTCCCATCTGCCCATAACCGTGGGCACTGCTTTCGAAAGTTCAAATCCCTGCAGGGGAGTCCCAACTTAGCCCATGACAAGCTCTCACGGTCAACGAAGGAATAAACCTCCTCCCAAGACGTTCCGATCAGACTCGGTATCTCGGTTCTTCAAGACACTTCGACAGGTTAAAACAAGACCAGCAACACCGCCTGAATGTGCCGACAAATCCCGATAGGAGCTGCACATATCTCGTTCTCAGGGCACACTCAGATAGGTCAAGCTACGAGTAAAACCAACCCTCAAGTTGCCCCGAGGTGGCCCCGTAGGCTGCCCAGTTCGGACCAACACTCAGAGGAGCACTGGCCCGGGGGGCGGGGGGGGGGGGGGGGGGGGGGGGGGAGGGGTTAAAATAAGATGACCCTCGGGCTCCGGAAACCCAAGGGAAAAAGAGGCTAGGTGGCAAATGGTAAAACCAAGGTTGGGCATTGCTGGAAAAGCTTTAATCAAGGCGAACTGTCAAGGGGTTCCCATTATAACCCAACCGCGTAAGGAACGCAAAATCCGGGAACATAACACCGATATGACGGAAACTAGGGCGGCAAGAGTGGAACAAAACACTAGGCGAGAGGCCGAGCCTTCCACCCTTTACCAAGTATATAGATGCATTAAGATAACAAGATAATATAATGATATCCCAACAAGTAAATAAATGTTCCAGCAAGGAACGGCCTTCAATCTTCACCTGCAACTAGCAACGCTTTAAGAGGGGCTGAGCAAAGCGGTAACATAGCCAATCAACGGTTTGCTAGGACATGGTGGGTTAGAGGTTTGACATGGCAATTTGGGAGGCTTGAAAGCAAATGGTAGGTATCGTAGCATTGGCATAGCAAAAGAGCGAGCAAACTAGCATAGCAAAGATAGTAGTGATTTCGAGGGTATGATCATCTTGCCTGCACAGTTATCAGAGTTGACTGTATCCTCGAAAGCAAACTCAACGAGCTCCTCGTTAGCGAACTCGTCTCCCGGCTCTACCCAAACAAGACAAACAAGCAACAAGGACACAATCAACCACGTGCAAGGATCAAACAATATGGTGCAATGATGATATGCTATGCGGGATGCGATGCGGGTTGCATATGCAAGATGTGACAATGGATGCATGAAACTGGCTTCAACATGGAAATCCAAGTGTGCCACTGGAAAGATGAGATGAAATCGCTTGAAAACGATATAAAGAACACCGGAATCGGAGTTACGGTTTGGAAATGGCAAGTGATTCAAAAATGACACCGGTCTGTGATTTACAACAAGTAGCCATCTAAATGCAATGAAATGAACATGCTACAGCACCCAAACAAGACAACAAAATACATGGCAGGGATGAATTCAAGATGATTAACAAAAGTCTAGCACTGAGCTACGGCCAATTCATCCATTAACAGGTTCAAACAAGCATGGCAAAAATGCATATGGTAAACAAATCTCAGACTTAGTGAAATTAACACTTGTCTGGAATTTCAGATCAGATAGCACTCTTTGGAGCAACAAAACTACATGCTACAGGACCTTAACATGGCAAAGTAAAGCATGGCATGGAGCTACTCAAAGAGTTTAACAAAAGTCCCTTAGTGACCTTGAGCCAAAAGGGATCAGAAAATGCAATTGCAAGCATGTGAACATAGCAAAAACATAATCAGTTTTCAGACTTAGTGAAAACTGGAGCATGCTGAAAACATAACTCAAGTAGGTATGTTTACGAGCTCGATGCACTCACTACAGAGCAAGTCATGGCAAGACAAGCATACACCCATCAAGTTAACAATCTGCCCAGATTCACAAAGTAGCAAAAGTAGAGCTCGATTGACTCAAGCTAGGTTGCTCCATAATTACAAACAAAGACATGGATGGATAGAGCACTACAAGATTAACAAAACATCCTTACTGATCATCCTCAAAAGAGGCATGGATCACTAGGAAACAACATGAACATATGGCATCATGAGATAAACAGATCAAGGACTTAGTGGAAATGCTAAGTCTCTGAAAACAGAATTACCAAGTGCACCACTTTGCAAGCTTGTGCTAGTCACCACACACATCACAAAAATACATGGATTGCACCTCTGGAAAGATGACAAAACCCTTAACAAAACATATGTAGAACATCAGGGCATCTCATGCACACATTAATCATGGCAACAATGACAAAAAGCTAAACGGAGTAACAGATCTGACAATTAACTCAAGTAGCCCTCTTGACTAGAAATTCCGGGGACTTAGAAGAAAAATCACCCTGAGATCTAGGGTTTACTGTTCACACACGCGAACCGAGGTTCGCCGGGGCCTTCGCCGAAGAAGGACAGGGCGGCCGCCAGAGTAGAGGGGCTCGCCGGATCTGGCCGTGGTGGCGCCGGATCCGGCCGGCAGCGAGGCGGCGACGGCGGAGGAGGGCGGAGCGGGGCGGCGCGGTGCTCCGGGCAGTGGCGGCGGCTGGGCGAGGCGGCGGCGGTGGCGTCGGGGGCGAGGCGGCGGCGCGGGCAGCCAGGCGGCGGGGCGAGGGAGCGGGCCGCGGGGGCCGGCTCCGGGCTCCCGGGCCGCGCGGTGGGAGGCGGCGGCGGCATGGACACGTGGCAGCCCAGGAGTGGCTGCGGGCGGCGGAGCGGACGCGTCCGGTCCGTCCGGACGTGTCCGGCGGCGACGGAGGAGATATTTTAGGGTTAGGGACGAGGGGGATCCGGAATTTGGAATGGGGGGTGTATATATAGGCATAGAGGGAGCTAGGAGAGTCCAAAAGAGTTGCGGTTTGCGGCCACGCGATCGTGATCGAACGCTCTAGATGATGGAGAAGGCTTAGGTGAGTTTTGGGCCAAATTGGAGGGGTGTTGGGCTGCAACACACACGAGGCCTTTTCGGTCCCTCGGTTAACCGTTGGAGTATCAAACGAAGTCCAAATGATACGGAACTTGACAGGCGGTCTACCGGTAGTAAACCAAGGCCGCTTGGCAAGTCTCGGTCCAATCCGGAAATGTTTAATCCCCACACACGAAAGAAAGCTAGAAATGGCCACCGGAGGAGAACGAAGCGCCGGAATGCAAAACGGACAACGGGGAAAATGCTCGAATGCATGAGATGAACACGTATGCAAATGCAATGCACATGAAGACATGATATGAGATGCATGACAACGATAACAACACACGGAGACAAAAACCTGAACCCGAGAAAATAAAATAACTTAACGCCGGAAACGGCAAGAGTTGGAGTACAAATTGGGAAAGTTACATCCGGGGTGTTACACCAATGTATGGGGTTTCGGGGATGAGATCGATGGTTCAGGGAAGGGAAAGTGGGGGAGAGGAAGGCTTTCTATTATAGACTAGTTAATTGCTCGTGCGTTGCAACGTGAACATAAATATTCAGTGGTTCACCATCATTCATGTTAAAATACACCTTTGGGATTCTCATGCACATAAGACATCACTGTTGACTTCTTGCACCATTCATCACTATTCTTCTTCTTCCATCCATTCTACCGGCCACTCCATTGCAACCTCGTCATCATAGTCAATGGAACATCGGGCTTGCAATCTCCCATCCTCCCACACCCACACTTCAAATTTCGAACAGGTAACCATGAAGTCTGTTACTCCCTCTGTCCCAAAATAAATGCCTCGACTTATTACAAAGTTGAGACACTTATAAGTTGAGACACTTATTTTTAAAAGTTGAGACACTTATTCTGGGACGGAGTGAGTACAATATTGCAATAAGGAAAACAAATGATTTGCATAGTAACAACCATATTGCAAAAAGGAAAAGAAATTATTTACATAGTAACTACGTGTGAAGGGAAGAGGAGTTTTTACTTTCTTTTGCAAGTTGCACTCTTTATGTTGCTCATTGCTACGTCTTGAGCTTGCGTTGGTTTTCCCCGAAGAGGAAGGGATGATGCAGCAGAGTAGCGTAAGTATTTCCCTCAGTTTTTGAGAACCAAGGTATCAATCCAGTAGGAGGCCACGCGCAAGTCCCTCGTACCTGCACAAAGCGATAGCTACTCGCAACCAATGCGATTAGGGGTTGTCAATCCCTTCACGGTCACTTACGAGAGTGAGATCTGATAGATATAATATTTTTGGTATTTTTGGTATAAAGATGCAAAGTAAAAAGTAAAAGCAAAGCAAGATTAAAGTGATGGAGATCGATATGATGAGAATAGACCCGGGGGCCATAGGTTTCACTAGTGGCTTCTTTCAAGAGCATAAGTATTCTACGGTGGGTGAACAAATTACTGTTGAGCAATTGACAGAATTGAGCATAGTTATGAGAATATCTAGGCATGATCATGTATATAGGCATCACGTCCGTGACAAGTAGATCGAAACGATTCTGCATCTACTACTATTACTCCACTCATCGACCGCTATCCAGCATGCATCTAGAGTATTAAGTTAAAAACAGAGTAATGCCTTAAGCAAGATGACATGATGCAGAGAGATAAATTCATGCAATATGAAATAAACCCCATCTTGTTATCCTCGATGGCAACGATGCAATACGTGCCTTGCTGCCCCTTCTGTCACTGGGAAAGGACACCGCAAGATGGAACCCAAAGCTAAGCACTTCTCCCATAGCAAGAACTACCAATCTAGTTGGCCAAACCAAACGGATAATTCGAAGAGACTTGCAAAGATAACCAATCATACATAAAATAATTCAGAGAAGATTCAAATATTATTCATAGATAGACTTGATCATAAACCCACAATTCATCGGTCTCAACAAACACACCGCAAAAATAAGATTACATCGAATAGATCTCCACAAGAGAGGGGGAGAACTTTGTATTGAGATTCAAAGAGAGAGAAGAAGCCATCTAGCTACTAACTATGGACCCGAAGGTATGAGATAAACTACTCACACTTCATCGGAGAGGCTAGGATGATGTAGAAGCCCTCCGTGCTGACGGCCCTCTTCCGGCGAAGCTCCGGAACAGGCCCCAAGATGGGATCTCGTGGATACAGAAAGTTGCGGTGGTGGAATTAGGTTTTTGGCTCCTGTTCTGATCGTTTGGGGGTACGTGTGTATATATAGGAGGAAGAAGTACGCCGAAGGAGCAACGAGGGGCCCACGAGGCAGGGGGCGCACCCTAGGGGGGCGCCCCCACCCTCGTGACCGCCTCTTTTGTTCCTTGGAGCAGGGTCCAAGTCTCCTAGATCATGTTCGGTGAGAAAATCACGTTCCCGAAGATTTTATTCCGTTTGGACTCCGTTTGATATTCCATTTATCCGAAACACTAAAATAGGCAAAAAAACAACAATTCTGGGCTGGGCCTGCGGTTAATAGGTTAGTCCCAAAAATAATATAAAAGTGGAAAATAAAGCCCAATATAGTCCAAAACAGTAGATAATATAGCATGGAGCAATAAAAAATTATAGATACGTTGGAGACGTATCAGGCACCCCGAAGCTTAATTCCTGCTCGTCCTCGAGTAGGTAAATGATAAAAAGAGAATTTTTGATGCGGAGTGCTACTTGGCATAATTTAAATGCAAATCTTCTTAATTGTGGTATGAATATTCAGATTAGAAATATTCAAGACAAAAGTTTATGTTGACATAAAAAATAATAATACTTCAAGCATACTAACAAAGCAATTATGTCTTCTCAAAATAATATGGCCAAAGAAAGTTATCCCTACAAAATCATATAGTTTGGCTATGCTCTATCTTCACCACACAAAGTATTTAAATCATGCACAACCCCGATGACAAGCCAATCAATTGTTTCATACTCTTAACTTTTTCAGAACTTTTTCAATCTTCACGCAATACATGAGCGTGAGCCATGGATATAGCACTATATGTTGGAAATATGCCCTAGAGGCAATAATAAATTGATTATTATTATATTTCCTTATTCATGATAATCGTTTATTATCCATGCTAGAATTGTATTGATAGGAAACTCAGATACATGTGTGGATGCATAGACAACACCATGTCCCTAGTAAGCCTCTAGTTGACTAGCTCGTTAATCAATAGATGGTTACGGTTTCCTAACCATGGACATTGGATGTCATTGATAACAGGATCACATCATTAGGAGAATGATGTGATGGACAAAGACCCAATCCTAAGCCTAGCACAAGATCATGTAGTTCGTATGCTAAAGCTTTTCTAATGTCAAGTATCATTTCCTTAGACCATGAGATTGTGCAACTCCCGGATACCGTAGGAGTGCTTTGGGTGTGCCAAACGTCACAACGTAACTGGGTGGCTATAAAGGTACACTACAGGTATCTCCGAAAGTGTCTGTTGGGTTGGCACGAATCGAGACTGGGATTTGTCACTCCGTGTAAACGGAGAGGTATCTCTGGGCCCACTCGGTAGGACATCATCATAATGTGCACAATGTGATCAAGGAGTTGATCACGGGATGATGTGTTACGAACGAGTAAAGAGACTTGCCGGTAACGAGATTGAACAAGGTATCGGGATACCGACGATCGAATCTCGGGCAAGTATCGTACCGATAGACAAAGGGAATTGTATACGGGATTGATTAAGTCCTTGACATCGTGGTTCATCCGATGAGATCATCGTGGAACATGTGGGAGCCAACATGGGTATCCAGATCCCGCTGTTGGTTATTGACCGGAGAGTCATCTCGGTCATGTCTGCATGTCTCCCGAACCCGTAGGGTCTACACACTTAAGGTTCGGTGACGCTAGGGTTATAGAGATATTAGTATGCGGTAACCCGAAAGTTGTTAGGAGTCCCGGATGAGATCCCGGACGTCACGAGGAGTTCCGGAATGGTCCGGAGGTAAAGAATTATATATAGGAAGTGCTATTTCGGCCATCGGGACAAGTTTCGGGATCACCGGTATTGTACCAGGACCACCGGAAGGGTCCCGGGGGTCCACCGGGTGGGGCCACCTGCCCCGGGGGCCACATGGGCTGTAGGGGGTGCGCCTTGGCCTATATGGGCCAAGGGCACCAGCCCCAAGAGGCCCATGCGCCAAGAGAAGAGGGAAAGGAAGAGTCCTAAAGGGGGAAGGCACCTCCGAGGTGCCTTGGGGAGGAGGGACTCCTCCCTTGGCCGCACCCTTCCTTGGAGGAAGGGCCAAGGCTGCGCCCCCCCTCTCCCTTGGCCCTATATATAGTGGGGGAAGGGAGGGCAGCAACACCTAAGCCCTGGCGCCTCCCTCTCCCTCCCATGACACATCTCCCTCCTCCCGCAACGCTTGGCGAAGCCCTGTTGGAATCCCGCTACTTCCACCACCATGTCGTCGTGCTGCTGGATCTCCATCAACCTCTCCTTCCCCCTTGCTGGATCAAGAAGGAGGAGACGTCGCTGCTCCGTACGTGTGTTGAACGCGGAGGTGCCGTCCGTTCGGCGCTAGGATGATCGGTGATTTGGATCACGACGAGTACGACTCCATCAACCCTGTTCTCTTGAACGCTTCCGCGCGCGATCTACAAGGGTATGTAGATCCACTCCTCCCTCGTTTCTAGATGACTCCATACATAGATCTTGGTGACACGTAGGAAAATTTTGAATTTATGCTACGTTCCCCACAGTGGCATCATGACTAGGTCTATGCGTAGTTTCTATGCACGAGTAGAACACAAAGTAGTTGTGGGCGTTGATTTTGTTCAATATGCTTACCGTTACTAGTCCAATCTTGATTCGGTGGCATTGTGGGATGAAGCGGCCCGGACCGACCTTACACGTACTCTTACGTGAGACTGGTTCCACCGACTGACATGCACTAGTTGCATAAGGTGGCTAGCGGGTGTCTGTCTCTCCCACTTTAGTCGGATCGGATTCGATGAAAAGGGTCCTTATGAAGGGTAAATAGCAATTGGCATATCACGTTGTGGTTTTTGCGTAGGTAAGAAACGTTCTTGCTAGAAACCCATAGCAGCCACGTAAAACATGCAAACAATAATTACAGGACGTCTAACTTGTTTTTGCAGGGTATGCTATGTGATGTGATATGGCCAAAGGATGTGATGAATGATATATGTGATGTATGAGATTGATCATGTTCGTGTAATAGGAATCACGACTTGCATGTCGATGAGTATGACAACCGGCAGGAGCCATAGGAGTTGTCTTAATTTATTTATGACCTGCGAGTCAACATAAACGTCATGTAATTACTTTACTTTATTGCTAACCGTTAGCTGTAGTAGTAGAAGTAATAGTTGACGAGACAACTTCATGAAGACACGATGATGGAGATCATGGTGTCATGCCGGTGACGATCATGATCATGGAGCCCCGAAGATGGAGATCAAAAGGAGCAAAGTGATATTGGCCATATCATGTCACTATTTGATTGCATGTGATGTTTATCATGTTTTTTGCATCTTGTTTACTTAGAACGACGGTAGTAAATAAGATGATCCCTCATAATAATTTCAAGAAAGTGTTCCCCCTAACTGTGCACCGTTGAGACAGTTCGTTGTTTCGAAGCACCACGTGATGATCGGGTGTGATAGATTCTAACGTTCACATACAACGGGTGTAAGACAGATTTACACACGCGAAACACTTAGGTTGACTTGACGAGCCTAGCATGTACAGACATGGCCTCGGAACACAAGAGACCGAAAGGTCGAGCATGAGTCGTATGGTAGATACGATCAACATGAAGATGTTCACCGATGATGACTAGTCCGTCTCACGTGATGATCGGACACGGCCTAGTTGACTCGGATCATGTAATCACTTAGATGACTAGAGGGATGTCTATCTGAGTGGGAGTTCATAAGATGAACTTAATTATCCTGAACATAGTCAAAAGATCTTCGCAAATTATGTCGTAGCTCGCGCTTTAGTTCTACTGTTTAGATATGTTCCTAGAGAAAATTTAGTTGAAAGTTGGTAGTAGCAATTATGCGGACTAGGTCCGTAAACTGAGGATTGTCCTCATTGCTTCATAGAAGGCTTATGTCCTTAATGCACCGCTCAGTGTGCTGAACCTCGAACATCGTCTGTGGATGTTGCGAACATCTGACATACACATTTTGATAACTATGTGATAGTTCAGTTAAACGGTTTAGAATTGAGGCACCGAAGACGTTTTTGAAATTTTGCGAAACATATGAGATGTTTCGAGGGATGAAATTGGGATTTCAGGCTCGTGCCCACGTCAAGAGGTATAAGACCTCCGACGATTTTCTTAGCCTACAAACTAAGGAGAAAAGCTCAATTGTTGAGCTTGTGCTCAGATTGTCTGAGTACAACAATCATTTGAATCGAGTGGGAGTTGATCTTCCAGATGAGATAGTGATGTTTCTCCGAAGTCATTACCACCAAGCTGCTAGAGCTTCGTGATGAACTATAGTAGATCAGGGACATATATGATGATCCTTGAGATATTCGCGATGTTTGACACCACAAAAGTAGAAATCAAGAAGGAGCATCAATTGTTGATGGTTAGTGAAACCACTAGTTTCAAGAAGGGCAAGGGCAAGGGCAAGAAGGGATGCTTCATGAAACGGCAAATCAGCTGCTGCTCTAGTGAAGAAACCCAAGGTTGAACCCAAACCCGAGACTAAGTGCTTCTGTAATAAAGGGAACAGCCACCGGAGCAGAATTACCCTAGATACTTGGTAGATAAGAAGGCTGGCAAGGTCGATAGAAGTATATTGGATGTATTATGTTAATGTGTACTTTACTAGTACTCCTAGTAGCACCAGGGTATTAGATACCGGTTCGGTTGCTAAGTGTTAGTAACTCGAAATAAAAGCTACGGAATAAACGGAGACTAGCTAAAGGTGAGATGACGATATGTGTTGGAAGTATTTCCAAGGTTGATCAAATATCATACGCTCCCTCTACCATCGAGATTGGTGTTTGCGTTGAGAATAGACATGATTGGATTATGTCTATCGCAATACGGTTATTCATTTAAAGAGAATAATGGTTACTCTGTTTATTTGAATAATACCTTCAATGGTCTTACACCTGAAATGAATGGTTTATTGAATCTCGATCGTAGTGATACACATGTTCATGCCAAAAGATAGTAATGATAGTACCACCTACTTGTGGCACTGCCACGTAAGTCATATCGGTATAAAACGCATGAAGAAGCTCCACGTTGATGGATCTTTGGGCTCACTCATTTTTGAAAAGTTTGAGACATGCGAACCATGTCTATTGGTGTATATGCATGAAGAAACTCCATGCAAATGGACCGTTTGGACTCACTTGATTTTGAATCACTTGAGACATGCAAATCATACCACATGGGCAAGATGACTGAAAGCCTCGTTTTTAGTGAAATGGAACTAGAAAGCAACTTGTTGGAAGTAATACATTTTGATGTGTGCAGTCCAATGAGTGCTGAGGCATGTAGTGGATATCGTTATGTTCTTACTTCACAGATGATTTGAGTAGATGTTGAGTATATTTACTTGATGAATCACGAGTCTGAATTATTGAAAGGTTCAAGTAATTTCAGGGTGAAGTTGAAAGATCGTCGTGACAAGAGGATAAAATATCTATGATATGATCATAGAGATGAATATCTGAATTACGAGTTTGGCACAGAATTCAGACATTGTGGAAATTGTTTCACAACTGATACAGCCTGGAACACCATAGTATGATGGTGTGTCCGAACATCATAACTGCACCCTATTGGATATGATGCATACCATGATGTCTCTTATCGAATTACCACGATAGTTTATGGGTTAGGCTTTAGAGACAACCACATTCACTTTAAATAGGGCACCACGTAATTCTGATGAGATGACACCGTATGAACTATGGTTTAGAGAAACCTAAGCTGTCATTTCTTAAAAGTCTGGGGCTGCGACGCTTATGTGAAAAAGTTTCAGGCTGATAAGCTCGAACCCAAAGCGGATAAATGCATCTTCATAGGACACCCAAAACAGTTGGGTATACCTCCTGTCTCAGATCCGAAAGTAATAAGGGATTGTTTCTAGAATCGGGTCCTTTCTCGAGGAAAAGTTTCTCTCGAAAGAATTGAGTGGGAGGATGGTGGAGACTTGATGAGGTTATTGAACCGTCTCTTCAACTAGTGTGTGGCAGGGCACAGGAGTTGTTCCTGTGGCACCTACACCAATTGAAGTGGAAGCTTATGATAGTGATCATGAAACTTCAGATCAAGTCACTACCAAACCTCGTGGGATGACAAGGATGCGTACTACTTCAGAGTGATACGTAATCCTATCTTGGAAGTCATGTTGCTAGACAACAATGAACCTACGAGCTATGGAGAAGCGATGGTGGGCCTGGATTCCAAAATGGCTCGAGGCCATAAAATCCGAGAGAGGATCCATGTATGAAAACAAAGTGTAGACTTTGGCAGAACAACTCGAAGGTCGTAAGGCTGTTGAGTGCAGATGGATTTTAAAAGGAAGACGGACAATGATGGTAAATGTCACCATTAAAGAAAGCTCGATTTGTCGTTAAGATGTTTTCCGACAAGTTCAAGGAGTTGACTACGATGAGACTTTCTCACTCGTAGCGATGCTAAGAGTCTGTTGGAATTATATTAGCAATTACTGCATTATTTATGAAATCTTGCAGATAGGATGTCAAAACATTGTTTCCTCGACGATTTTATTGAGGAAAGGTTGTATGTGATACAACCGGAAGGTTTTGTCAATCCTGAAAGATGCTAATAAGTATGCAAAGCTCCAGCTATCCTTCTAAGGACTGGAGTAAGCATCTCGGAGTTGGAATGTATGCTTTGATGAGATGATCAAAGATTTTGGGTGTATACAAAGTTTATGAGAAACTTGTATTTCCAAAGAAGTGAGTGGGAGCACTATAGAATTTCTGATAAATATATGTTGATCAGAAATGACGTAGGATTTCTGGAAAGCATATAGGGTCATTTGAAAGGTGTTTTTCAATGGAAAACCTGGATTGAGCAACTTGAACATTAAGCATCAAGATCTATAAGGATAGATCAAAAACGCTTAATGGTACTTTCAAATGAGCACATACCTTGACATGATCTTGAAGGTGTTCAAGGTGGATTAGTCAAAGAAGGAGTTCTTGCCTGAGTTGTAAGGTATGAAGTTAAGCTCGACCACGGCAGAAGAAAGAGGAAGGACGAAGGTCGTCCCCTATGCTTTTATCATAGGCTCTCTACAGTATGCTATGCTGTGTACCGCACCTGAAGTGTGCCTTGCCATGAGTCAGTCAAGCGGTACAAGAGTGATCCAAGAATGGATCATAGGACAGCGGTCAAAGTTATCCTTAGTAACAAGTGGACTAAGGAATTTTCTCGATTATGGAGGTGGTAAAAGAGTTCATCGTAAAGGGTTACGCCGATGCAAACTTTGACACTAATCCAGATCATTCTGAGTAGTAAACTGGATTCGTATAGTAGAACAGTTGTTTGGAATAGCTCCAAATAGAACGTGGTAGCTGCATCTACAAGATGACATAGAGATTTGCGAAGTACATACGGATCTAAAAGATTCAGACCCGTTGACTATAACATCTCTCACAAGCATAACATGATCAAACCCAGAACTCATCGAGTGTTAATCACATGGTAATGTGAACTAGATTATTGACTCTAGTAAACTCTTTGGGTGTTAGTCACATGGGGATGTGACCTTGAGTGTTAATCACATAGCGATATGAACTGGATTATTGACTCTAGTGCAAGTGGGAGACTGTTGGAAATATGCCCTAGAGGCAATAATAAATTGATTATTATTATATTTCCTTGTTCATGATAATCATTTATTATCCATGCTAGAATTGTATTGATAGGAAACTCAGATACATGTGTGGATGCATAGACAACACCATGTCCCTAGTAAGCCTCTAGTTGAATAGCTCGTTAATCAATAGATGGTTACGGTTTCCTAACCATGGACATTGGATGTCATTGATAACAGGATCACATCATTAGGAGAATGATGTGATGGACAAAGACCCAATCCTAAGCCTAGCACAAGATCATGTAGTTCGTATGCTAAAGCTTTTCTAATGTCAAGTATCATTTCCTTAGACCATGATATTGTGCAACTCCCGGATACCGTAGGAGTGCTTTGGGTGTGCCAAACGTCACAACGTAACTGGGTGGCTATAAAGGTACACTACAGGTATCTCCGAAAGTGTCTGTTGGGTTGGCACGAATCGAGACTGGGATTTGTCACTCCGTGTAAACGGAGAGGTATCTCTGGGCCCACTCGGTAGGACATCATCATAATGTGCACAATGTGATCAAGGAGTTGATCACGGATGATGTGTTACGGAACGAGTAAAGAGACTTGCCGGTAACGAGATTGAACAAGGTATCGGGATACCGACGATCGAATCTCGGGCAAGTATCGATACCGATAGACAAAGGGAATTGTATACGGGATTGATTAAGTCCTTGACATCGTGGTTCATCCGATGAGATCATCATGGAACATGTGGGAGCCAACATGGGTATCCAGATCCCGCTATTGGTTATTGACCGGAGAGTCATCTCGGTCATGTCTGCATGTCTCCCGAACCCGTAGGGTCTACACACTTAAGGTTCGGTGACGCTAGGGTTATAGAGATATTAGTATGCGGTAACCCGAAAGTTGTTCGGAGTCCTGGATGAGATCCCGGACGTCACGAGGAGTTCCGAAATGGTCCGGAGGTAAAGAATTATATATAGGAAGTGCTATTTCGGCCATCGGGACAAGTTTCGGGATCACCGGTATTGTACCGGGCCCACCGGAAGGGTCTCGGGGGTCCACCGGGTGGGGCCACCTGCCCCAGGGGCCACATGGGCTGTAGGGGGTGCGCCTTGGCCTATATGGGCCAAGGGCACCAGCCCCAAGAGGCCCATGCTCCAAGAGAAGAGGGAAAGGAAGAGTCCTAAAGGGGGAAGGCACCTCCGAGGTGCCTTGGGGAGGAGGGACTCCTCCCTTGGCCGCACCCTTCCTTGGAGGAAGGGCCAAGGCTGCGCCCCCCCTCTCCCTTGGCCCTATATATAGTGGGGGAAGGGAGGGCAGCAACACCTAAGCCCTGGCGCCTCCCTCTCCCTCCCATGACACATCTCCCTCCTCCCGCAGCGCTTGGCGAAGCCCTGTTGGAATCCCGCTACTTCCACCACCATGCCGTCATGCTGCTGGATCTCCATCAACCTCTCCTTCCCCCTTGCTGGATCAAGAAGGAGGAGACGTCGCTGCTCCGTATGTGTGTTGAACGCGGAGGTGTCGTCCATTCGGCGCTAGGATCATAGGTGATTTGGATCACGACGAGTACGACTCCATCAACCCCATTCTCTTGAACGCTTCCGCGCGCGATCTACAAGGGTATGTAGATCCACTCCTCCCTCATTGCTAGATGACTCCATAGATAGATCTTGGTGACACATAGGAAAATTTTGAATTTATGCTACGTTCCCCACACTATAGGTGGAATAGAATGGTGGTTGTGGAGAAGACAAAAAGGGAGGAGATAGTCTCACATCAACTAGGCGTATCAACGGGCTATGGAGATGCCCATTAATAGATATCAATGTGAGTGAGTAGGGATTGCCATGCAACGGATGCACTAGAGCTATAAGTATATGAAAGCTCAAAAAGATACTAAGTGGGTGTGCATCCAACTTGCTTGCTCATGAAGACCTAGGGCAATTTGAGGAAGCCCATCATTGGAATATACAAGGCAAGTTCTATAAAAAATTCACACTAGTATATGAAAGTGATAACATGAGAGACTCTCTACTATGAAGATCATGGTGCTACTTTGAAGAACAAGTGTGGTAAAAGGATAGTAACATTGCCCCTTCTCTCTTTTTCTCTCATTTTTTTATTTATATTTTTTTGTTTGGGCCTTTTCTCCCTTTTTTATGGCCTCTTTTTATTTGGGATCTTTGGCCTCTTTTTTTTATTTTTCGTCCGGAGTCTCATCCCGACTTATGGGGGAATCATAGTCTCCATCATTCTTTCCTCACTGGGACAATGCTCTAATAATGATGATCATCACACTTTTATTTTTCTTATAACTCAACAATTACAACTCGATAATTAGAACAAAATATGACTCTATGTGAATGCATCCGGCGGTGTACCGGGATATGCAATATGACAATGATGGAGTGTGTCATGATAAACGGAACGGTGGAAAGTTGCATGGCAATATATCTCGAAATGGCTATGGAAATGCCATAATAGGTAGGTATGGTGGCTGTTTTGAGGAAGGTATATGGTAGGTGTATGATACCGGCGAAAGGTGCGCGGTATTAGAGAGGCTAGCAAAGGTGGAAGGGTGAGAGTGCGTATAATCCATGGACTCAACATTAGTCATAAAGAACTCATATACTTATTGCAAAAATCTAGAAGTTATCAAAGCAAAGTATTACGCGCATGCTCCTAGGGGGATAGATTGGTAGGAAAAGACCATCGCTCGTCCCCGACCGCCACTCATAAGGAAGACAATCAATAAATAAATCATGCCCCGACTTCATCACATAACGGTTCACCATACGTGCATGCTACGGGAATCACAAACTTTAACACAAGTATTCTTTAAATTCACAACTACTCAACTAGCATGAATTTAATATTATCACCTCCATATCTCAAAACAATTATCATGCTTCAATCTTTTCTTAGTATTCAAGACACTCAAAATAAAGTTTCACAAATCTTGAATACCAAGCATATTATTATTAAGCAAATTACCATGCTATTAAGAGACTCTCAAAATAATTTAAGTGAAGCATGAGAGATCAATAGTTTCTTTAAAACAAATCCACCACCGTGCTCTAAAAGATCTAAGTGAAGCACATAGAGCAAAATTATAACGCTCAAAAGATATAAGTGAAGCACATAGAGCAAAACTACTTAGCTCAAAAGATATAAGTGAAGCACATAGAGTATTCTATCAAATTTTAATTCATGTATGGCTCTCTAAAAGGGTGTGTACAGCAAGGATGATTGTGGCATACTAAGACACAAAGACACAAATAATACAAGACACTCCAAGCAAAACACATATCATGTTGGTGAATAAAAATATAGCTCCAAGTAAATTACCGATGGAAGTGGACGAAAGAGGGGATGCCTTCCGGGGCATCCCCAAGCTTTGACTTCTTGGTGTCCTTGGATTATATTGGGGGTGACATGGGCATCCCCAAGATTAGGCTCTTTCCACTCCTTGTTCCATGATCCATGAAAAGAATTCACCCAAAACTTGAAAACTTCACAACACAAAACTCAAAATAGAAAACTCGTAAGCTCCGTTAGCGAAAGAAAACAAAAGACCACTTTAAGGTACTGTAATGAACTCATTATTTATTTATATTGGTGTTAAACCTACTGTATTCCAACTTATCTATGGATTATAAACTATTTTACTAACCATAGATTCATCAAAATAAGCAAACAACACACGAAAAACAGAATCTGTCAAAAACAGAACAGTCTGTAGTAATCTGTATCTAGCGCAAGATCTGGAACCCCAAAAATTCTAAAATAAATTTCTGGACGTGAGGAATTTATCTATTAATCATCTGGAAAAAGAATTAACTAAATAGCACTCTTCAAATAAAAATGACAGCAGTTCTCGTGAACGCTAAAGTTTCTGTTTTTTTACAGGAAGTTCAACAAGACTTTCCCCAAGTCTTCCCAACGGTTCTACTTGGCACAAACACTAATTAAACACAAAAAAACACAACCAAAACAGAGGCTGAATAATTTATTTATTACTAAGCAGAAGCAAAAAGCAAGGAATAAAAATAAAATTTGGTTGCCTTCCAACAAGCGCTATCGTTTAACGCCCCTAGCTAGGCATAAAAGCGAGGATAGATCTAGGTATTGCCATCTTTGGTAGGCAATCCATAAGTGGCTTTCATGATAGTTTCATATGGTTATTTTATTTTATTTCTAGGAAAGTGTTCCATCCCCTTTTTTAATGAAAATTTAAATCTAATATTCCTTTCCTTCATATCAATAATCGCACCAACCGTTCTAAGGAAAGGTCTACCAATAATAATAGGGCAAGAAGGATTGCAATCTATATCAAGAACAATGAAATCTACGGGCACATAATTCCTATTTGCAACAATAAGAACATCATTAATCCTTCCCATAGGTTTCTTAATAGCGGAATCCGCAAGATGCAAGTTTAGAGAGCAATCATCAAAATTACGGAAATCTAGCAAAACACACAAAGTCTTGGGAATAGTAGAGACACTAGCACCCAAATCACACAAAGCATAAAACTCATGATCTTTAATTTTAATTTTAATAGTTGGTTCTCACTCATCATAGAGTTTTCTAGGGATAGAAACTTTCAACTCAAGTTTTTCTTCATAAGATTGCATCAAGGCATCAACAATATGTTCGATGAAGGCTTTATTTTGACTATAAGCATGTGGAGAATTTAGCACGGATTGCAACAAGGAAATACAATCAATTAAAGAGAAACTTTCATAATTTAATTCCTTGATATCCAATATAGTGGGTTTAGCAACATCTAGATTTTTATTTCTTTCAATCCCACTTTCATCAATTTCATCATTAAGATCTAAATACTCCGAATTTTTAGAACGCCTTCTAGGTAAAGGAAGATCATATTCAGTTTCATCAAGATTCATATTGCAAAATAAAGATTTAATAGGGGACATATCAATAACTTTTAGATCTTCATCTTGATTTTCATAGGTATTGGAAGAACACGCTTTAATAAAGGCATCTTTGGAAGCACGCATCCTAGCGGTTCTTTCCTTGCACTCGTCAATGGATATTCTCATGGATTTGAGAGACTCATTGATATCATGCTTAGGAGGAATAGATCTAAGCTTTAAAGAATCAACCTCAAGAGAAATTCTATCAACGTTTCTAGCCAAATCATCAACTTTAAACAATTTCTCTTCAAGCAAAGCATTAAAATTCTTTTGTGAATTCATAAACTCTTTAACACTATTCTCAAATTCAGAGGGCATCTTATTATAATTTCCATAAGAGTTGTTGTAGGAATTCCCATAATTATTAGAAGGATTACTAGGATATGGCCTAGGATTAAAATTCCCTCTATAAGCGTTGTTACCAAAATTATTCCTACCAACAAAATTCACATTCATAGATTCATTGTTATTCCCAATCAAAGTAGACAAAGGCATATCATTAGGATCAGAAGAAACACTCTTAGTAGCAAATAATTTCATAAGTTCATCCATCTTTCCACTCAAAACATTAATTTCTTCTATCGCATGCACTTTTTTATTAGAAGATCTTTCAGTATGCCATTGAGAATAATTAACCATAATATTATCTAGGAGTTTAGTAGCATCTCCTAAAGTGATTTTCATAAGAGTGCCTCCCGCGGCCGAATCTAAAAGATTTCTAGAAGCAAAATTCAATCCGGCATAAAATTTTTGTATGATCATCCACAAATTCAAACCATGATTAGGGTAATTACGTATCATTAATTTCAGTATCTCCCAAGCTTGTGCAACATGTTCATGATCAAGTTGTTTAAAGTTCATAATATCATTTCTAAGAGAGATGATCTTAGCGGGAGGAATATACTTAGAGATAAAAGCATCTTTGCACTTGTTCCATGAATCAATACTATTCTTAGGAAAAGACGAAAACCAAGCTTTAGCACGATCTCTAAGCGAAAAAGGAAATAGCTTCAATTTAACGACATCATTATTGACATCTTTTTTCTTTTACATATCACATAAATCAATGAAGCTATTCAGATGAGTAGCGGCATCTTCACTAAGAAGGTCGGCGAATTGATCTTTCATAACAAGATTCAACAAAGCAGTATTAATTTCACAAGATTCAGCATCGGTAAGAGGAGCAATCGGAGTGCTAAGGAAATCATTATTATTGGTATTGGTGAAGTCACACAATTTGGTAGTATCTTGAGCCATCGCGACAAACAAGCAATCTAACACACGAGCAAACAAAAAGGCAAGCGAGCAAAAAGAGGCAAATAGAGAGGAAGGATAGAGAGAGAGAGGGCTGCTACCTCTTGAGCTTGCGTTGGTTTTCCCCGAAGAGGAAGGGATGATGCAGCAGAGTAGTGTAAGTATTTTCCTCAGTTTTTGAGAACCAAGGTATCAATCCAGTAGGAGGCCACGCGCAAGTCCCTCGTACCTGCATAAAGCGATAGCTACTCGCAACCAACGCGATTAGGGGTTGTCAATCCCTTCACGGTCACTTACGAGAGTGAGATCTGATAGATATAATATTTTTGGTATTTTTGGTATAAAGATGCAAAGTAAAAAGTAAAAGCAAAGTAAAAGCAAAGCAAGATTAAAGTGATGGAGATTGATATGATGAGAATAGACCCGGGGGCCATAGGTTTCACTAGTGGCTTCTCTCAAGAGCATAAGTATTCTACAGTGGGTGAACAAATTACTGTTGAGCAATTGACAGGATTGAGCATAGTTATGAGAATATCTAGGCATGATCATGTATATAGGCATCACGTCCGTGACAAGTAGATCGAAACGATTCTGCATCTACTACTATTACTCCACTCATCGACCGCTATCCAGCATGCATCTAGAGTATTAAGTTAAAAACAGAGTAACGCCTTAAGCAAGATGACATGATGCAGAGAGATAAATTCATGCAATATGAAATAAACCCCATCTTGTTATCCTCGATGGCAACGATGCAATATGTGCCTTGTTGCCCCTTCTGTCACTGGGAAAGGACACCGCGAGATGGAACCCAAAGCTAAGCACTTCTCCCATAGCAAGAACTACCAATCTAGTTGGCCAAACCAAACGGATAATTCGAAGAGACTTGCAAAGATAACCAATCATACATAAAATAATTCAGAGAAGATTCAAATATTATTCATAGATAGACTTGATCATAAACCCACAATTCATCGGTCTCAACAAACACACCGCAAAAAGAAGATTACATCGAATAGATCTCCACAAGAGAGGGGGAGAACTTTGTATTGAGATTCAAAGAGAGAGAAGAAGCCATCTAGCTACTAACTATGGACCCGAAGGTCTGAGGTAAACTACTCACACTTCATCGGAGGGGCTAGGATGATGTAGAAGCCCTCCGTGATGACGGCCCTCTTCCGGCGGAGCTCCGGAACAGGCCCCAAGATGGGATCTCGTGGATACAGAAAGTTGCGGCGGTGGAATTAGGTTTTTGCCTCCTGTTCTGATCGTTTGGGGGTACGTGTGTGTATATAGGAGGAAGAAGTACGCCAGAGGAGCAACGAGGGGCCCACGAGGCAGGGGGCGCACCCTAGGGGGGCGCCCCCCACCCTCGTGACCGCCTCTTTTATTCCTTGGAGCAGGGTCCAAGTCTCCTGGATCACGTTCGGTGAGAAAATCACGTTCCCGAAGATTTTATTCCGTTTGGACTCTGTTTGATATTCTGTTTATCCGAAACACTGAAATAGGCAAAAAACAGCAATTCTGGGCTGGGCCTCCGGTTAATAGGTTAGTCCCATAAATAATATAAAAGTGGAAAATAAAAGCCCAATATAGTCCAAAACAGTAGATAATATAGCATGGAGCAATCAAAAATTATAGATACGTTGGAGACGTATCACTCATGCTCCCCAGGATCTCTACCACATGTTTTATACATAGAAACCAATGCTAGGGTCTTCAGAAAGTGTTCGAAACCTACTTTCTACATTTTCAAACTTATTAAGGATGAGGCCAAGCATTGGGTGATTGCAGGAGTTAGAAATTTTAGTGAGATCATGCCATGGAGTAGTCCCTTAGTACTTTGGGTGTCCGATTGGTCAAGTTGTTTGTGCCATGCTTTGTACTCTACTATACTCTTCTCCTTAATTAATGAAGGAGGCAAGTATTTTGCCTCGGTTTCAAAAACAAAAACATCACCTAGTTCATCCATACATCTAAAGTGTTAGCGTTACCCCTTGAATAGACCATATATGGGGTTGAATTTAGGAGCGTCGACATGCATTGAATATTGTAACATAATACAAAAGACTAAAGTAGTGCTACAAACAATGATCTGAGCGACGACCTCAAGTGGCTCAGGGGAGTGAATTGCATAAAACCACCACATTTGGGGCTTTGTTTGCGGAAAACTACCTAGTCGCTAATTTTTTGCAAAAGTCACCGCGCATTCAGTAATCATTTTGCAAAAAGCACTGATCGAGTGATTTAGCTCGTTTAATCACTTTCTGACAAGTGGGGTCGGATTGTCGGAAGCTGACTTGGCAAAACATTTACAAACACCCCCTTAGATATAGAAAAAAAAGCAATCAAGCCCCTCCCTCTCACCCCGTCGCCCACTCGTCTGCCGCCACAGCAGCCGCCACGGCGGCCTCCGGCTCCCAGCCCCAGCCGTTGTCCGACGAGGAGGACGGCACGGCCGGCGGTGGCAGGCCAAGCTCGTTGTCCGAGGCCTTGAGCAGGAAACCCAGCTCTGGCTGTTGCCTGAGATCCCCGCCCTCCCTCGCGCGGCTCCTGTCACCATCACCGGCTCCCATCGCCGCCACGAAAACTCCACAGGGCCCTGCCGCAGTGCTGCTGGAGCTCCGCCGACCGGCGAGCAGTCCCCCTCGTTGCCCACTGCTGCTTGTTCTCCTCATCCTTGGCCATGGCAGTAGCTGGTCGCGCACCTGACTCATCCCTAGCGGCCAACAACATCAACGGCAGGGCACCAGCGGCGAGCAGCAGTAGCGGTGGGGAGCTGCGGAGGCGAGTAGCAACAGCCGTTGGCAGCAGCAACTGCGGAGAGATGCGGCAAGCAGCACCAACCGCGGGCAGCCGCACACTCATCCGTCCTCAGGTGCTCGTCCGTCAGGCGTCAGGTTAGGTCGGCGGCGTCGCCTCCTCGCCGGATGCCGGCATGGCGGTTGTTGTGGCCGCAGCCGAGCGAGGGGAGGGGGAGGGGCTTGATTGCTTTTGTTTTTCCAGACCTAAGGGGGTGTTTGTAAATGTTTCGCCAAGTCAGCTTCCGACAATCCGGCCTCACTTGTCAGAAAGTGATTAAATGAGTTAAATCACTCGATCAGTGCTTTTTGCAAAATGATTACTGAATGCGCAGTGACTTTTGCAAAAAAATTAGCGACTGGGTAGTTTTCCGCAAACGAAGCCCCAAATGTGGTGGTTTTATGCAATTCACTCGGCTCAGGGGCATGGGTGTTGTCTCCTTTAGGAGTTGGGACAATTAGCTAATGGAAAGCTCACTTCTTTATCTTGGTTTTTCTATATCTCTCCTCTCTCATATTCTCCTTCAAATTGAACTTCCTTCTCCTTCCCTTTGCACATCGAGATCCACTTTTTTGAACTTTATGTGGCAGGAGACTTTGGTAAAGGAAAGCAATATTTTAGGAGAAATTACATTACAAGCAGAATAGCATATATTAGTAGCTTTAGCAAAATCTCATAAGCGACTTCAATTCAAGGAAATTCCTGCTTTATCACCATCCAAAAACTCTGAATAAATTGGGCAGCCCACATGATTCAGCTGTTTTCAAGAATATATGGTTAACATCATAGTGTTGAAATGTAATCTTATTTTATTGAAAGGCATCACGCAGTCATGGCTTCTGCAAGCATAAGAATTGATTAGACATGTACCATCTATGTAATTTGTCATTGATAACAACTACCAGGAAAAAATGACGTGCTTGTGCGTGTATACCGGTGGTAATAATTGCTTGGATTTTTTTTATAATAACATGATAAGAGATAATAATCAGATCTAATATTATCCAATCTTCCATCATTACTAAGTTGCCTCGGTTCACACATTGTGAGCAAGAAGATAAATAGAACTTGTGAGTTGTGACATTTGCCATGTTTAGAGCTTTGGAATTAGCTACTTATCCATAACGTATGCAGTAATTTTATAACAAAATCACTTGAAAATGTACCTACCAACTGAATGGTTGATAGTAAAGACACATGAGACAGTAAACATACTCTGGCATTTTGTCGAGCTCCTAGTGTGCGTGCAGCAGCCAGCAGATGATAGTAAGGCAGAGCATTTTGTACTTGGACGAGGGAGGATCTTGGGAGCCTGCTGCTGTTTGTGGTGGAAGGCAGCAGAACCCATTGACTTCCACACGATGCGCCATTCTCTCTAAGCAGTTGTAGGCAACCACTCACAGTGAAAACGAGGAGGAAATTTCACCGGTACCTGCTGCCCACCTCCAGCCGCGGGCGCTCGTCCTCCTTTTTGCAGCAATGGTAGGAGATGGGAGAGGGCGGAGAGACGGCTAGGAGGAGGGCGAGGTGGTGGTGATGGTGAGCATGGTACTACTATGGCAGAAGAGGCAGGAGAGGCGCCGAGGAATGGATGACATCGGTGGCGTAGGAGGAGATAGGAGGAGGGAATGAGTCTTGGTGGTGGTGGACGGTGCGCTGCTATGGCATTGGGGCGGACGGCGTCGGCGTCCAACGCACCAAATCGAGGTTCCATGGCTGGCTGTAGGAGGCCGGTGAGGGATGGAGCTGCACAGGAGAGACGAGGGGCTCTTGTAAAAGTGCCACAGCTTGCCTCACGTGTGCATCACATGTGGATCCAACGGTCAAGATTTCTTTTTTGACAGCGGATCTAACGGTCAAGATTGTTAGATAGCAGACACACAATCATCATCAATTGTGTTTTTTATAGGAGTGGAGAAAAGTTCGAGACTTTACTTGACTCCTACTTCTATATGGGCTTTCGTAGCTACTGTCATCTGATTGGTTCGATCGTCTCTTGTGCCAAGATTTAAATGTGCAGAAAGAAGTTGTCGTGTCGGATGATGAAGGAAGATTTTGTTTTTCGTCATGAAAAAAGAGAGGATAATATTGATGCTCATAATATTGCTAGAGATTCTTTAGATTTAGCTCCTGGCCGACATGTATGGCTAATGGAGCCCTCAAACTATGTAAAATGAGGTACTTCTTTCATTTTTTAAATATAAGTCTTTTTAGATATTTTAATATGAACTACATACGGAATAACATGAGTGAATCTTTTTTTTGGCGGTTTAACATGAGTGAATCTATACTCTAAAATATGTCTCTATACATTTGTACGTAGTTCATATTGAAATCGCAAAAAAGACTTATATTTAAGAACGGAGGGAGTACATTGATGAATAAATGAGCTCAGGTGTACCTTCTATGAAAAAAAGTCTCCTGTGCTTCCAAAGGGACCTAGTGTGCACCCTCTCGGGGGCCATGTCCTCTGTACGGGCCGGCCCATTATGGTTTTTCTCACCAGTTATGGGAAGGTTATAGAATTTTCCTTGAACCATTTTTTTTATTTTTTTTCTTTGTTTTTCTTCTTCTGGCTTTTCTTTCTTTTTTTCTTTTCTGGTTTTCCTTCTTTCAATTTTCTTTTCTTTTTCATTTCCAAATTCATTTTTTTCATCTTCATTTTCTATTTATTTTATTTTACTTCCCTTTTATCTTTCTTTTTCATTTTTTGAAATTTCAAATTCATGAATATTTTTTGTAATCATGAACATATTTTGAATTCATAAGTGTTTTTGAAATCATGAACACCTTTTGAATTCATGACACTTTTGGGAATTTTTAAAAAATTCACGAACATTTTTAAATCATGCACATGTTTCGAAATCATGAACATTTGTTTACAAATTCACGTACATTTTTCAAAATTCTGAACATTATTTTGAAACTTTGTGAACACTTTTTGAATTAGCGAACAAATTTTAGAATTCATGAACACTTTTTTGTTTTGATGAACATTTTTTCTTTAATAAAATCATTTTTCCAAATAAATGAACAAATTTTAAATTCATGAATATGTCATGAATCAATGAAAATTTTGAATTTGTGAACTTTTTGGAAATTTGGGAACAATTTCATAAAATTTGCAAACATTATTTAAATTTTTGATTTAAAAAAACATGAACGTATTTTGAATTCACAAACATTTTTCAAATAACTAATAATTTTTTGAATACATAATAAGTTTCTATTCCCGGTTTTTTGTTACAAAATCATGAGCATTTTTTGAATACCTGGACATTTTTTTTTCCAAAATCACAATGTTTTTGAATCCATGAACATTTTATGATTTCCTGAACAGTTTTTGAATTCGCAAACATTTTATGTTTTCTCAAATATCTTTTTTTTCAAATTGCTATACTTTGATATCCCAAATTGTCTTAAAGAAGAAAAAGATAAAAATAAAAAAGGAAAGGAAAAAAACAAAAAAAAGTGTGACCGGCACCCCCCGCCCGACACATGGGCCCGCCCAAAAACGAGTGTCGGGGCTGGGGGTGCCCATTTCCTCTCTATGGGTGTGCAGGTCGCCGAATAGGAGGTCCGGCCTTAGAGCATCTACATTCAGGCTCGTCAAACCTACTATATACACCCAGATGGACAGCCTAGTCAATGACTGGTCACAAAAACGTGACCGAGTCGTGTGCCTCAAACCGGTCCTATACGTCCGGGCTGGCCGGCACCCCTCATATCCAGCCCAAATCTGGGTTGGATATAGGAGGCCGAAAGCGCTCGTGTGTGTCTGCCACGTCGGATCTGGAGGGCCATCCAAACACCACATATATTTGTCTCCATCCGCATCCTAGGCCAAACCCTAGCCACTCCGCTCCAAGCTCTGTTCTGGTAATCTTCAGCATGACGGACAGTGGATCCGACTCCGAGATCTCCCTATCTCTGGACTAGGACATCGTCCCATGCAGGCTCGAGGAGGAGATGGCCATTTGCAAGACTCTCCGCCGCTTCTAGGGGGAGTCTGCCCGACCACGATCGGACTCGATCCGGCATGAATCCGTTGCGTTCGCACAAAAGGCGCTTGGATCCGGCAGGAGGCGCGTGACTGCTGCCTCGCTGGACGCGGTGCGGTCCTTCTAGCGCCCAAACGTCGGGGCATCGACACAACCCCTCTAGTGGCGCCTCTTTCCTATGGCGTTGGGCTCCGAGTCGGAGATAAACAGCGGTATGCATGGTGCCGGCCTGTCCGTCGTTATGGTATGGTGTGCCCCGTTGCACTAGGCATAGGGCACAAGAGACACCTCAGCCCTTGCGGCCGAGGCCACGGAGGTAGAGTCGCACGCCACCGTAGAGCCGCTACGGGTGACCTGCACCCCCAGCACTACAACCAAGTCATGGAGGCATCGGCCTCCGATCATGAGGGATCTATCATGGACCTCACCTCGACCGGCAACATCGAGACCACAAGCTTCGATGAGGAAGATTAGGGCATGGGAGACGGTGGCGCCTCATGTCCGATGTGGCGCCAATACGTGTCCCATGTCCGACTCTTCCTCGCTGGCGACGCATCCTTCACTTTGCGGGTCTCACGGTCATTGTACATGGACATGGACGGGAACAAGGACTTGGAGACGAACGAGCGTTAGCGAAGATTTAAAGTAGGTTTTCGTTGCATGTAATTTTATGAATTTGAGGATTTGCTAATGAGGTATCCGATTGTGGAAGAGGAATTTTGAGGGACCGAGTAACCAAGATGGTATCGAGTAACCAAGATGGAGGCATGGAGGATGGAGCGCCGGTGGAAATTTCATATGGAGGCGCTTGTTGTGGGCGAGAAGTACGAGAATAGGGAGAAGATGTGGTGTCACCAGCGTTGGCTAGCTCCCCTACCCCCTACATCGACAGTAGGTCGGCAAGCTATGCTCAACCTAGGGACGGTGGCGGTGGGGCGGATCTGTTTTCGCGCGGCGTTCCGCCCCCAACTCCCCTCCCTGAGATATGTTCTCCGTGCGGCTCGGGCGGTCTCCTCCGGTTGCTGCTCTCCTTACGGTCCGACGGTGCTGCAGCGCAACATGGACTCAACGTTGCGGCTCCCTTGTAAGTCCTCCCATCGGTGCAGCCCAGCTCCCCTTGCTTTGAGTGCTGCTACTGGACAGGGGCGCAGGCACGGACGTCGTGCTCGGGCTTGTGCCACGCTGGTTGAGGCATGTGGGCTTGCCTCTTTGACGGGTCTCCTCGTCCGCGGTGGCGTCTCCTTTCGAGCTGTGGTGACGATGACTCTGGCGTGGTGACCTGTAGAGGCCATTATGCCCATTTTCCAGCGGCGTGCCTGCCTGGTGGCGTGGAGGGTGTGTGAAGCCTCACAGCGGGCCTTCTGTCAGCACTGCTCTGGCCCCCAGCGACCTTGGACCTACGTCCTCCAGCGTCGACATTTGGTCGGAGTCTCTGTCGGCGCAGCTCCAACCTCGACGATCTGGTAGTTGCATCAACGAACTGGCAGCTCCGGCCCCGGCAACTTGGTCACGCAGATATGCGTCCTCTCAAGTTCCCTACTCGTCGGTGTTTTCGTTCGCCATCATTTCCTCTACATCGTCTCCCTCTGCCTTGCCGCCTCCCCGGCCTTGCGGTCCTCCATGCCTCGCTTGCATTGGATCCAAAGGTCGTGGTTAGCGGTGCCCAGTGCCTCCCTCCAGCGGGAGGTGTAGCCTCATCCCCGTCTTTCTGTGGCGGTTCAAACAAATGACGTGACTTTCTCATCTCCAATTTCCATTCTGGTGGCTATGGGATTGCTCAGACTCAAGCCAGGGCAAAATCCCTGGCAGCAGTGACACTCGTGGGTGCGGTTTCCCTTCTTGGAGGCACTGACATGGCCTTTATTTGTGTCTCTCTTAAAGCTCAAGGGAAAACTTGAGTCCGGTTCTTCAGATCAGATGACGACGACGTCGTTCTCCTTCATGAAGACACCATCTTGATTGCTCATGGCGTTCTCGTGGGTGGCTTTGGTGATGTTAAACGTCTTGTTATTGGTCTTGGTCTGCCTCTTTAGTTTGGGGCTTGTTAGGTTTATCGAAAAAGGCTTTCGCCCCGCTTTATAAATAAAGCAACGATCATCAACATGGAAGTACAAACTCACACCACCACACACACCCAAGGCATGATACATAGGCGCTGAGCGCAGCAACACCACCCCTAGCTACGAAGAGATGAAGCCGCATACGGCGAACCGTGGACTCCAAGGCGGCGCCTTCAGGAAGGATACGACACCGGAGCGCCGCCACCGCCCGACCTGAGGGTCAGAGTTTCCGCTGGAGCAACACAACGGGCAATGAGAGTCACGACGACGCCTTCAAGAAGGGAACGAGCTTCGCTGCCGCCGGTCCATCAGGGGATAGAACAGGTTTTCACCCCGACCAACACTCACCGCCACCGAACACCACACCCCGGCCATCACGCCGCCCACATGGCCATGACAGTCGGGCAGCACCCAGCCACGGGCTCTGCCCATAAGCACCGGGCTACCACCACCAGGGCCGCCACCCCGGCATCCAAGACCAAGACGCCACCTCACCCGAGACCCGCCGCTACACCAACCAAAGAGACGAGCGGAAAGGCTCGGCCTTTCGCACCCCTGAGCGGCCCCCAGCGCCGAGACCCAATAGGCCGGCCAAAGATGGCCACCATCACCCCGTCCTGCAGCACCGGGCGCGAGACGAACTCGATCTTGCCGCCGGGCGCGAGACGAGCTCGGTCCTGCTGCCGGGCGCGAGACGAGCTCGGTCCTGCTGCCGGGCGCGAGACGAGCTCGGTCCCACGGCACCAGGCGCGAGACGTGCAATGGACCGCAACTGGGAGCGGGCCAGCCCTTCGAGTCAAGTAGAGGTCGGACGACGAGGAGATGAAGCAAGGTCGAAACAGCTCGACCGCAGATCAGCCGACGCCGGAGAAGCCGGCCGCCGCCGCGGGCAACGCTGCCGGCCATCGTGTAGCCGCCACACCACCGGAAGGCCACCACCCGAACCTTCCCGCGCCGCCGCCCACGGCCGGAGCACCAGCCACACCTGGCCGCTGCCCCAACCCGCGCTGCCTACCGGAGAAGTTGCGTCAAATTCGGCCGGCACGCCCCCCACCTCCACCAGCTCCAGCCCAACTCCAGCCCCGACCGAGAGGAGCGGGAGACCGAGCCGAAGCCCGTAGAGAAGGGGTCCACCAAAACCGCCCGCTGCAGCCCGTGACCAGATCCGATCCACCGCCGCCACCAGGGGCACGCAGCCGCCGCGCCGCCGCCGTCGCCCACCACGCCGCCGCTCGCACGTCGCTGTCGGGAGCCACCGCCGCCGCACCGCCAGGCCCTACGCACGCCCGGCGCCGCCGCCGGAGCAAGCCGCCCCGCACCGGACACCCCCGAGCGGCGGAGAGAGAGGGGCCCCGCCGCCAGCCACCGCGAGGGGCTTTGCCCCGGCGGCTGCGGCCGGCGGCGAGGGCGGGGGAGGGTGGGGAGGAGGAGAGGAGGGGGAGCCGCGCCGCCGCCCGAGTCGCCCGCGGGGAGGGGGGGAGGGGGGACGAAGTGCTTTCTCTATTTAGGCTGAGCATCCTCCTATCTCTCTACTCCGGACACCATGTTCACGCATTCTTGCGTTCGTGTCATGTGTTATATCCTCCCCTGTACTTTATTTTTTCCTTCTATCAATGAAAAGATACGCAAGCTTTGCATGTTCGCGAAAAATAAATAACAAGCTCTACTTGAGAATAATTGTCATGGTTCCATTAACCGCGGCCATGTCCCTAAGTTCTAACTCTTTGGTTACGGCTATAGATTTGTGAGGTGCATACTGTTTCGACAGACTCAATGGATGTCAGACCACCATACCTACTCATTAGGTGAAACTTGATACCACGTGTGTGTTGGAATTTGGTCTATTTTGGGCGAGCCCAGTAATCATTTTCAGAATTCCTAATAAATCCTAGAGGCTCACTTAGCCCACTCCTGCAAGGCAAGAGGTGGGACTAAAGTTTAGTCTCACATTACTAGTTTGGTAGGAGTTGGATCTTCTTATAAGGGAGGTTATTTCCCCATATATATGAGCATGAGAACAATAAAGACGTTCATGCGCGCTCCTCCTCCGCCGCCTACCTCGTCGCGACACGCGCACGCCGCGGGTTGTGGGAATGAGTACGAACACTGCACACTTCAGTTGTTGCATGTTCATTTTGCCTCCCATCACTTCGTTACACAACACTTGCCTCACGCTCCCAAGTTCCAGAGCACTGATCTGCTATGATCTTCCCTATCCCGACTTGCGGCGTGCACCGCAGGTCGGGGTAGTAGGCCTTTGAAACCCCACCGCTTCGAGTCTTGTACAGGAGAAGGGTGATAAGGTTTTGGGGAGCGCTCTGCACGACTACCGAGCTCTTCATCACGAATGCCATAGACTTAGTCGAGCACTTCCCCGACGTCGACAACCTCTTTGTCGACATCGCTGACAACAACACTAACACCAACGGCAATGCTATTGTCGTTGTTCAGTATGTACTCATGTCTTTTGTGTTCGATTTTATGGTAGAGTCTCTTGTTCTAGCATCTATTCTAGATATGTTCAATTCAAGTTCACCCTTTTAGATGCTATTTGCCTACTCTCTATTAGATCGGATGACTTGCCCTTTCACTGTTATCATAGTCATGTTTTATCTGTTGTTTCTGTTAATTAAATTATATGGTAAATTGCTCATATTTCCAATAGTTTGACCATCCTCTGCTCATCATGATCAACACAAACTTTCTCAGTCTGTGTGGCGTGAGCTCGATTGTGCGCCCATGGTGGCGCGGTGGAGATGCAGGGCACAGACTGGTGCGCGTATGTGGCACCTACAAGAAATGCTAGAGTGTTTGAAAACGAGAGATAGCCCTGAAAGTGTTTGAGTAGAGGAGATCCTACAACCTGAAAGTGTTTGTTTAGGCTGGATGGTACCGGGGCAATTGAGTAGATCCACTAGTTCTCTTGTAGCAGGGACGAAAGATTTAATTAGGTGTAGTTGGATGTCCCAGTGTTCATTAAACCGCGTGGAAACTGAGTAGACGTGATTTTTGACAAAGGTGAACAAGGTAGGAGAAGGTGTTCTTCAGTCTACCACTGCCGCTCTAGTCATCGTAGCAGAATGATATGTTGGTACCATCACCCAACACACATTTTGT
Organism: Triticum urartu; assembly: GCF_003073215.2. Lineage (NCBI taxonomy): Eukaryota > Viridiplantae > Streptophyta > Magnoliopsida > Poales > Poaceae > Triticum > Triticum urartu. Next base: position 647,743,578 of record NC_053024.1, on the reverse strand, counting down.
TATCTCTACCACCAAGGGAATGAAGTGGCGCCAGATAGTTGCATCGGTCATTTGCAAAAAAGAAGAAGAGATAGTTCTGTCGTTGTTACTGACAATCATTGGGATCATCTGCTGACAACACTGTCGTGCAAACCAGTAGCAAGGTACCCAAAGATCCCTGACTCCAAGCCCGCCATCAGCTCTTGGAAGAGTGACAATGTCAGAGGTAGGTAAGCAGTTCCTTCGAGCAACACCCTTCCCTTGCCCTAGGAATCCCCTCAAGATTCGTCGCTGCGTTTTGAGTCAATAAAATCCAATAAAAAGTTCATTTTAAACCCTGAACTCGTAGAGGTATGGTGAAATGAACCCCATGTCGAAATTAGGGATGGCAATGGGTAGGGTATAGGCGGGTACGAACTTTTTGTGCCCAAACCCATACCCAAAAGTTTTTTCTATACCCACCCATTTTAATATTCATGGGCACAAATTGGTACCCATGCCCATGCCCATCAGGTATCTTATACCCAATGGGTATCCGGTGGGTATAATATACAACATTGGCATGATAAAGTAAGACAAGAAAGGGCCTAAAACTAAAGTTAGGTACTCGGCCATCACAATCTGGTTTGCACTTACATCAAAGTTTCACAATGACAATTGACACACAAATGTCTTAATCTCCATTACAAACTAACTTTGAAGAAAAATCAAGTTTGTAAACTTGCAATGATAATTACTGTAGGTTTACCCAGATATTATAGGGTTTAATTTTTTTATTAATTTTTCTGGGTATCCATTGGGTTACTTCTGGGTATAATTTCATACCCATACCCTACCCATGAATTTTGCGGATATGGATACCCATTACCCATGGGTATGAACTGGTAGAAAGTCTCACCCATGCCCACTGTTTTCGGATAGGGTACCTACGGGTACCCATACCCATGGGGAAAACTGCCATCCCTAGTCGAAATCCTTGTCGATTGAACCATGAAATTTACAGTCCCGGTCTAAATCGAACCTGTGTTTAAAACGGACCCCCCCCCCCAAATCCATCCTCCTCTTACCCCGAAATGCTGGTGTTCGCCATGTTAGTGTTGCTCCACGACGCTGCGGCAGCAGCCAGTGGCGGAGCCAGAAACTTAATATAGAGGGCCAAACAGATTGCTATAATGTTAGATGGTGCCAAATCATCTAAATCTTACTAATTGTGTTTGACAAATGGAGAATTAGAAGCACATATAGTTGTATTTGAGAGAGCATAGGTGGGGCCTTGGCCCCTGCCAGCACCCCCTGCCTCCGCCACTGGCAGCAGCAATACGCGGGCAGAGCGAGCCCGTGCCCCTCCCGACGGCCACGGAGCTGCAGGAACCACGATCAAATCGAACCGGCCGTCCCCCCGGCCCGGTACGGTACACGTACGCGATACTTTTTCTGCACGAACCGTTACAACCACACCACGTGTGGACTACCTCCAAAGCATGAATCTCCACGGCCAACCCATCAGAGGAACAAACACCCCCAACCCACTACAAGTATAAACCACCGGATCATCGATTACAACATAGCAATGGAACCCTCATCGAAAAGACATCAGACACGTAACCCGTAAAAAGAACCATCCATCAAGCAACCGCAGATGCCTTTTCCTATGGCGCCACTCTTCTTGCTTTTCCTCCCAAGTCAATTCTCCTTCGAAATGACGAAACGATGGCTAGCGCACAACCTCTTGCACTTGTCCCTGATTGCCTTCTCCTCTTTTTTAGGGGATTGCCTTCTCCTTCAGGAGGCAACCAACTATCTCGGGCCAGGCCAAGGTGGCAGCAGGGCAGCTTTCTCAGTCCGTGTGGCGTGAGCTCGATCGTGCGCCCATGGAGGCGCGGTGGAGATGCATGGTGTGGGTTGGGCGTGCGGTGGTGATGCAGGTCACAGGCTAGTGCACATAGGTGGCACCTACAAGAAATGCTAGAGTGTTCGGAAACGAGAGATAGCCCTAAAAGTGTTTGAGTAGAGGAGATCCTATAGCCTAAAAGTGCTTGATCGGGTTGGATGGTACCGGGGCGATTGTGTAGATCCACTAGTTCTCTTGTGGAGGGGCAAAAGATTTAATTAGGCGTAGCTGGATGTCCCGGTGTTCATTAAACCGCGTGGAAACTGAGTAGACGTGATTTTTGACAAAGGTGAACAAGGTAGGGGAAGGTGTTCTTCAGTCTACCACTACCGCTCTAGTCATCGTAGTAGAATGATATCTTGGTGCCATCACCCAACACACATTTTGTTACGTTGAGAGAGAGAGAGAGTTGCGTCGTTATTACTGACAACCGTTGGGATCATCTGCCGACAACATTGTCGTGCAAACCAGCAGCAGGGTACCCGGAGATCCCCGACTCCAAGCCCGCCATCAGCTCTTGAAAGAGTGACAATGTCAGAGGTAGCTAAGCAGTTCCTTCGAGCAACACCCTTCCCTTGCCATAGGAATCCCCTCAAGATCCGTCGCTTTGTTTTGAGTCAACAAAATCCAAAAAAAAATTCCATTTTAAACCCTGAACTCGTAGAGGCTTATGAAACGAACCCCCACGTCGAAATCCCCATCGATTGCACCATGAACTTTGCAATCCCGGTCTAAATTGAACCTGTGTTTAAAACAGACTTTTTCCTAAAATCCATCCTCCTCTTACCCGAAATGCTGCAGGCGCCGGCCCTGTGGCTGTGTTCGCCATGTTACTGTTGCTCCACGACGCCGCAGCAGCAGCAATACGCGGGCAGAGCGAGCCCGTGCCCCTCTCGACGACCACGGAGCTGCACGAACCACGATCAACGATCAAATCAAACCGCCCCCCCCCCACCCCCCCCCCCCCCCCGCCCCCCGGCGGGCCGGCCCGGTACACGTACGCGATACTTTTTCTGGCTACAAACACACATGGCCGGTCGCCATGTCGACCGTCTCCGGCACGACCGATGCCCCCTTGCCAGGACGGCCCTGGGCGGCCGGGCGGGCGTACGGCTCTAGGACAATCAAGCCCGGCCGCGGCGGCGTGGCGTACCACGGTCCAGCCAAGCCACGGGCGCACGCATGTGCGGGCTCGCCCGGCGAAACTTCGCGCGACCGGAAGGCATGTGCGTCCGCGTGGCAGTTCGGTTCGTTGGTTAGCTCCGCCGTGCCGATCGTGGGTTCGTTAGTTAGCTCCGCCGTGCCGATCGTGATGATCTCCGGAAGATCTCCACCGAGGCATTACTACGAATTGGCCTGGCCGCCGTACGCACCCGGTCGACGAGCGCACGGCGCCATGCATATCTAATCTAAAAGGGTGAAAAAGACCCGAGTTTATACCAGATCTGGCGAAAGCTAGCACGCGCCAACCCCTTGACTAACCAGCCGGTCCTTCACCATCTCTCTTCAGGCTGAAACTTTCCTCCTTACTACCCTCTAGTTTCATAACGGAACGGGCACTGGTGCATCCTACTAGCACGGAGTCCATGTTTGAACGGATCCGCAGTCACTTCGCCGTCCCAGCCCGGCCCAGCTCCCGCACGCACGTCGACGTCGCCGCTCGCCGCATGCATCCATCCATCCATCCATCCATCAGTCCGTCGCCAGCGCGCCACTCCCAAAAGGCCAAGAGCTGTACACGACAAGGCGGGCGAGCGCCCACCCTGACGCCGACCACTCCGGCCAGATTCGGATGTGGCCTGTGACGACTGACAACGACGACATGTGTCGTCCACAGGTTCACCCGCAGCCCTATCCGACAGCCAAATGAGCTAGTAGCAGCTCAAGCGTGTTGTCATCTCTTCCTTTCAAGTTTTTTCCCCGTTCAGTCCCACGCAGGGGGGGTCTAGTCCAAGAGCCCAGTTGTTGAAGTTTCATTTTTTTTTTTGCTTCACACTTTTCTTTGAAGGGGGTTCTTTGCTTTTCATTGTGTTTCTTAAACCGACCAATTTTTTTTTCGATTGACGGAACGCAGTTCACGTTAATCCGGAGGCTATTTGACCGGTTTGATCCGTGTTGTTAACATCCTCTTATAGAGTAACACGGCGTTTATTATAACCCGACACGGTTTACATGGTAAACCGGCATCATATATATATAGGAGCTGTCATCTCCTCCAAACAGTGTGGGTTTACAAAACTCCGCTTCAAGATTGGCTAAGCCAACTTCACGATCAATAACGGCAGGTATTATGTATCTCAAAAGTTTGGTCCTATACTTAAAATTTTGTTTGATTTTATATATGCAGACATCATATTCCGCCTGACAGTACAACCACGATGGCACTTGACGAATTTTTCATTTCAGAAAGTATTTGGAAAGTTCATAACCACAGGAAGAGCACATTATGCACGAAGGCATATCAACATCAAAAGTATCAGTTAGCCTATTACAAGGCAACATGGTGCCCATAAATAATGTAATTGTTTTTCGCGAAGAAGAGGCAGTTTTTAAACCGGCTTCCGGTTCAAGCTTGGTCACCAGCCTGGCCTGATGGTTGCGGGTCATCCTGCGCCGCTTCAGCCTCCGTGTCCCTACCCAATGGCTGGAAATCCACAGTTGTCTAGTCGATTCCCATTAATGCTTGAAAAACAGCTTCATCGTCGATCAGCAAGGACGGGTCAATATCGGGAGCGTAAGTATGCTTACGGATTGGAGGAATCAGATTTTCCGATTAATGGATTGGCGCAGCTATTCGCTTGTTCTGACTGTCGTATTGCGCTTGAAAACGAGACAAGTCCGCTTCCTCAGCCAACTGACAAGCTAGTGGACGCACCTCCCAGTTTATCGCTCGCAGATCCGCTTCACCAAATTCTGATCCGTCTTCCTTCAAGCTGGGATAGCCCTGAGCCGCTTCAACAGGATCAAAATCCGGCACCCAGGCTTTTGCCCGGATTAAAGCATTGATTGCGCCGGTTCGAGCAGCAGATTTCTTTAGCTCTTCAATCCGGGCAGGAAGCACCGACAGTTTCATCAGAGTATCTTGAATCAAAGTAGGCGCCGGTTTGTTATGAGAGGCGGTACAGATGATTCGCTGGGCACCAATATACAGTTGTTCAACTAATGTATAGGCGGCTTTTAGCTTCTTCCGTACATCTGACCCCAGGTGACCAATGCGTGTCCCTGAAATACCATAAAGGGTTAATAAACCGGCGACTTTGTCAGAAGGCAGAGCCAATTCAGTAGAAAAACTGGCTTACCAAAGATAGCAGCAGTCATGGCATGCACGTGCCGCTTTATGCTGGTCAGTTCATCTGCCACTGGTTTTAGTGCAGCCTCAGCATCCTCTGCTTGTTTGATCAAAGCGGATTTCTCAGTGGCCCAGTCCGCCTGTTTCTTCTTGAAGTTCTCCTTAAGTTGTTCCATGGCACTTAAAGCACTGGCCAATCCTTCTTTTGCTTTGGAGGTTTCAGTTTGTTGGGTTTTCAGGGCTTCTTGAAGATCGATGACTTGGTTCTCCTTCGTCTTCAGCTCCGCCTGCATGCATACAGATATATGCCTCAACAAATTGGTAGAAGGATTCAAGTATCAACCACATAACAAGTTATGCGCTTAGTACTTGGGGGCTAATGCATATTTGATCTAAAGCGGCCTCCGGTTTATATCTTCGTCTTTCAATTATTTACAAAGTCCCAAGATCAATACAAGTATTCAACTTGGCACTTGGGGGCTAATGGCTATTTGATCATATATATTCTGATGAGGCAGTTTCAGTTACTTAAAGTACCGGTTTAAACTACGCTAAAGTTGAACTGGCCCTTGGGGGCTACATCAGCACTTTTCAAAGAAACAAGATTGATATTATTTAAGTCCCGGTTTGAAAGAATATTCTAAACCGGCCCTTGGGGGCTAGGAGAGTCAGGAATGGAAGCATACAAGCAGGAAGGAGCGTATGGAAGTTACCTCATATTTGTCTTTCATTATATTAACCAGACCGGCTTCATAGTCACGGCTGGTATACAGCCGGTTTAGATAGCCGGAATGGATATCTTGGGCGTTCAGAGCAGAGTAAGTCGTCAGATCAGCGTTCCACTTGCCTTTACCAAAGGCAGCAAGTTCTTCCTTGGCAGAATGCTTGGATAAAGCGACAGGATTGTTTGGCTCAGTATGGCCAGTACCAGTAATGACAACCTCATCATCTTTTGTACCGCTGGTTTGCACTGGAGCTGTTGGCTTGTCAGTAGACTTTACAGGACCGGTGGAACCTTCAATCCGGATGGAACTTGTAGGCTGATGGGTAGGACCTGAGGTGTCAGTAGGTCTCTCTTCTGCAATAAGGTCGTCATCTTGCTGCGGTGGATCGTTGGAAATATTCTCAGGAATAGCCGCTTCAACATTAGGTGTCTTGTCCGCTTCGAGAATGACGTCATCTTCGGCCGCTTTGTCCAGGCGGGCTTTCTTGCTTGGCCTAGGTTTGGCCCTAAGAAGAATAACAAAATCAAATACAGAATATGTTCTAAGGCAATGTACTGCAAACGTCACAATAAGTAGAGCTTACCCAAGCACCGTTTTGAGCGGTGGGAGCTGAGTAGCCGATGATTCGCCAGAAGATGAGTGGGAAGTAACCTGATAATCGGAGTTAGACGGATTAAGAGGTTGACGAAAGCAGCCCGCTTTAGGACAAGCACTGACAAACAAATTAAAGACCTCGGAATGGCGTTTCCGAACTGGACTGTTCGGTAAACCGGCGGAGGTAACTACCTGGCCGCTGTGCCGGGTGGTGCGGCGAGCTTCGTGTTGTTGGGTCTTCATAAGAAGTTTAGGATCCAAATAAGCAAGAGGATGAGAAAATTTAACTTTCCGGTTTGCCTGACGGATTTTTTGTGAAGGCAAAGTTTCTGAATCGGAAGAGAGAATAGTTACCTCTGTGACATCCACGTGGCTGGCTTCGGCATCATCCTGACAAATATTATCATCAATAAGACGGATGAAAAATAAACCAAGTGAGTCAAGCTCTACCTCAAAGTCCAGATTATCCACCTCATTGTCAGGGGCCGGGTTAGAAGATGCAGTGGTTCTTTTCTTATGGGCAGTCTTCTTTACAGCTTTAGTTTTCTGCCGGGTTGCTCTTTCCGGTTTGTCTGGTTTCTCTGGTTTCTCTTGCGGCAGTTTTTTGCTCCAAAACGGATCATCGCCCTGATCATACAGACACTGATGTTAAAAACAATGACCAGACATATCAATAACAGATTCAGCAAAGAGAAAAATCAAAGTCTTACAGCTGGCGGTTTGTTGGTGGCACAGAAGGGAAGCAGGCCGGTTCTGGCACAGATGTGTTCCGGTTCATTCAGTATCTTACGTACAGCCTCTGTGATTTCTTCACTAGAGAGCTGGAGTCTTGAGTGTCGCAGTGGGTCATTAACACGATCAGTATACTGGCACATCAAACCGGAGCGCAGGCTAAGAGGCAGTATGCTCCATGATATCCAACAGCGAGCAAGGTCAACCCCTGTTAAGCCGTTGGCCATAAAAGCTCTGAGCTTTGACAGCTGAGGAGCATATTTACTTCTCTCCTGGACAGTCAATCTTTGTGGAGAAGGGTGTGTGTTGCTGAGCCGCTCCGGTCGAAAGCCGGGCAAAGGATTCTCACCAGCAGGGGAGGTGTCTTTGCAGTAGAACCATGTCTGATTCCATTCTTTGGGGTGGCTATGCAGTTTTGCGTGAGGGTATGTGACCTTTTTCCTTTTCTGAATCGCCACACTACCCAACTCCGTATTGGAGCCGTCAGTAAATTCAGTACGACGGTTTAGATGGAATAGGTCTCTGAATAGTTCCACTGTGGACTCCTCCTGAAAGAACGCTTCACAGAGCACTTGGAAGTGACACATATTTGTGACAGAGTTGGGGCCAGTATCTTGTGGATGGAGCTGAAAATCGGCTAAGACATCCCGGTAAAATTTAGAACCGGGCGGCTTAAAGCCCCGGGCTAAGTGATCTACGAAAACAACAATCTCTCCTTCTCGAGGTGTAGGAGGGCATTCTTTGCCAGGAGCCCTCCAATGGATTGTATCCTTGCTGCCTAAAGCACCAATCAGGACTAAATCGTCCAGTTCAGCCTCGGTGACGCGAGAAGGAACCCAATTGCACTCATACACTTGCTTGGCCATGATGGAATCTACAAGGTAAAAGATCCCGGTTCAAAAATGCATTGATATGTACAATGTTAAACCGGAAACAACCCTATCTAAACCGGAGTTTCATGAAGCAACCTACATTTGGCGGTTCAACAAGGGGACTAATGGCATTTACCGGTTCGAAAATTTTTCTATAAGGTTAAACCGCCTGACCTAAACATTGAAGCAATTGAGATTGCGGATGGTTAAGTATGCAGAAACAGGTTTCACAAGATCTTGTTACAGCGTTGGATCTGAAGCAAGTTCAGAAAATAAGAAAAATAGTCGAAGACTTAAAAGCAGAGCGGAAGTGAATCAATGGGCAGACATATAGATGAGATCTAAGGACTTGAGCAGGAAACTACAGGCGGAGGCTAGAAGCTATTGCTACTCAGAGCAGGGTTTCACAGATATATCCAGGAGTCTGGGTACGAGCATGAACAAGTGATGAACACGCCAAGAACACGACTAGAACAGATCCATGTTAAGAAGAACAGAAGACTTACCAGAATCAAGGAGGATGCGAAAAGCTACCGCAGTGCTCTAGTGCGTTCAGGTTGATGCAGCGGCCCAAGACGGTGCAGAGGTTAACGGCGGCGGCGGAGCTCCGAGGCTGGCGACGCGAGGAAGACGAAGAGAAAGGGGACGAAGGGGAGAAAGGAAATGACCCTTCGGTCCTATTTATAAGGCAAGGGACATGTGTCAGGCACGTGAATCAAGGAACCACAAATCTTGGAAGCAGAGCTGTCGCCTCGGTCATTGCGAATCTATTAAATAAAGAAGATATCAGGGATGTTTTTCTTTATGACAGACGACGTCACGCCGGTTTACAGCAACCAGAGAAGATGACGTCACGGCGGTTCAACAACTACAAGAAGATGTTGAAGAAGAATATTTTTTGCTAAGGATTGACATGAACCAGTTCAAATCAATCTGGGGCCTAATGTTGAGGATATTACTACTGGGCATAAACCGGTCTACCTGGGTCGGGTTAACGTCATCAGTAGTTCAAGGGTGTTAAAACCCAAGGAGGAAGATAAGGGCCCAAGGCCTGTAGTCGGTTTAAGACCTGTAGCCGTAAACCGGTCTGGTATGTAAACTTGTATTATAAGCTAGGAATAAGGAGAGACCAACCCGGATACAAGTATGAACCGGTGTAGGGATTCTGTGGACCGACAGGCGTCATCCGTGTATATAAGGGGATGACCCGGCGGCGGTTCAAGGACAACAGACAACAACTCGAGACATAGGCGAAGCTCGTTTGCTCCCTAGTCCTCGAAACCACATCAATTCCATCACAACTAGAAGTAGGCTTTTACCTTTCTTGAAGGGGCCGAACTAGTATAAACTCTCTTGCGTCTTTGTGTCCGCTTAACCCCTTCAAGCTAACCCGTCGCGATGGCTCCACGACTAAGTTCTTTCTCTAGGACATCTGCCGTGACAAAACCACGACACCAGTTGTGCCCATTGACCGCTCTTTTGTCTCACGACCAAGTGCTCCTCTCTCTCTCTGACCCCAGAAAAATGGCCAGATTCTGCAGTTAGCCGCACTGCAGCGTACGTACATTTCATCGTCCACAAGCTGCAGACACAGCAAGCGAATTGTGCGCAGCCCTCCCCCCTGAGCTGCAGGCCAGTCCAGTGAGTTTAGGCTGTGATCCACCTGACGGGATCCGATACAGTTGATTAACTAACCAGCGAGATCCTCCCCCTTGTCCCCGGACGATCATCGATCCGTGCTGTCACACCTCACACGCATGTGCCACAGGCAGGCACACGAAAAATGGGGAAAAATTTCCTTGTAAGCCGTTATTTAGGAGTAGAGCATATTCGATCAAGTGGGCAACAAGGCACTCGGCAATTCCCAGCAATACTCAATGCGCTTAATACCATCCCCCAGCCCAGAGGCCAGAAATCCGGCGCCGCAGCCACATCCCCACATGCCCTGCCATGATCCCCGGCATGTTACCCACATGCCCCTGCCCGCCGTCGCCGAGCCCCCAGGACAGTAACCCCGAGCTCACCGCCCTCTTACCTGAGACCGAGAGCCATCGGCCATGCATGGCCATGGCCTCTCGTCGTCGATACTCATGGTGAAACTTGGGAGCGTAGTAGAAAAACGGAAAATATATGCGATGCTCCTAGGATCGGAGGATCATAGTGTAGTGGCCCGCGGAGGAATCAAGGCTGGATCGGTCCCCGGGCCGGACCGGGCCTGCGCTGCGAGATGGCGCACGCATTTACTCGCCCCGAGCGACGGCGAGCGAGCGGAGGGAGAAAGAAGGTTCCCGGTTTAAAACGCCACGCCCCATGCCCATGGGGGGCAAGGCAAGGCAGCCCCCCAACCCACTTTCGTGCACAGCTCACTTTCCAGCGCGGTTCGGCTCGCTCGCTACCCATAGCCAGCCTACGGTCTCCTGCCCGACTGCCTCCCTCCCCTCCCCCCCTCGCCGAACCGAGCTCCGTCATCATGCCGGCTCCGCTGTTGCATGGATCCATGGCGCCCCCCCACCCCCTCGCCGCCGCCTATGTATACTAGCCTTCCTCCTCCTTAGCCCATCATTCATCCATCCCCGAGTGTCTCTCAGCTCGTCGGCTCGTCATAGGCTCATCACTACTTCACTAGTGGATAGGCGCCTTGGTCGAGTCGGGTGAGGGGCAGGCAGGATGCAGGACCTGTTCTCGGTGCCCTCCTGCTTCTCGTCGGGCGAGAAGCAGCTGCCGGACGCGCCGGCGTCGGCGGCGCCGGCGACCAGGTCGGGGCAGAGCGCGGTGACGCTGGTGTACCGCGCGGTGATCTCCGGGCAGAGCCGGCTGGTCACCGTCACGTGGTGCAGGAACCTGCTGGCCCACGGCATGCAGGTGTCCATCGAGGGGTCGGCCGGCGGCGGCAAGGACAAGAGCGGCGGCGGCGGCATCGAGGGCGGCGCCAATAAGAGCTGCAGCGCGTGCAAGGTGGAGATGCAGCCGTGGCACTTCTGGCGCAAGTACGGGGCCAAGCAGTTCCAGGTGGACGGCCGGGCGGTGGACGTGGTGTGGGACCTGCGGGCGGCGCGGTTCTCCGACGAGCCGGAGCCGGTGTCGGACTACTACGTGGCGGTGGTCTCCGGCGAGGAGGTGGTGCTCCTGCTCGGCAACCAGAACAAGGAGGCGTTCCGGCGGACGGGGGCCCGGCCGTCGCTGTCGCTGGGGGACGCGGCCATGGTGTGCAAGAAGGAGCACGTGTTCAGCAAGAAGCGGTTCCTGACCCGGGCGAGGTTCCACGAGAAGGGGAAGCTGCACGACATCAGCATCGAGTGCAGCAGCGGCAACCTCGGCGGCGGCGGCGGCGGCACGGACGTGGACATGGCCATCAAGATCGACGGCTGCGTCAACGTGCTCGTCAAGCACCTCCAGTGGAAGTTCAGGGGCAACGACTGCATCTCCATCAACAAGATGAAGGTGCAGGTCTACTGGGACGCCCACGACTGGCTCTTCGGCACCGGCATGCGCCAGGCCCTCTTCATCTTCAAGCCCCAGCCCCCCTCGCCCGACTCCGACGCCGCCCTCGCCGACGAGTTCTCCGATTTCTGCCTCTTCCTCTACGCATGGAAGATCGAATGAGCTAGACTTAGCTAGCTAGACACCCTGCCTACATTCGTTTGTTACTGCCGCCACATTACAGAGCGGCTGATGATGGACATTTCACCATGTTACGAGCAACATACTTCTACCATGTAATGTAAGTATGTAACGATGTGTGAGTGTAAGAGGGGGAGTGAATGTGTGTCTGATTGAGGTTGAGGCTGAGGCCATGCCATTCTCTTCTGTTCCATTGGAGCTTCTTGTGCGTGCACATGGAGGATCGGCGTGGAGGGGCACAGGGTAGTCCTGGGGGCGAGGAACAGCCTGGTCCTGATGGGGAAACACGCATGGAGGGTGGCGACATGACAGGCAGAAGGGCATATGGCCTTTCCCGATCAATCATGCCGGTTTATCCAGGGGAACTCCAGCTAAGAGAAGTAGAGAACTGGTCCCTCCTAACTCCTAACTCCTACTCGTATCTAGCAGTACTCTCTACTCTACACTGCCTCTGATTTCCTTGTTATCATCTTCCACTCACTCACTTTGACCGGCCTAACTAACAGACTAACATCCCTCTGCTTTCCTCCGTTCAAGAACAAGGAGGACAGGTATGGACAAGGACACCAGATAGGAGTACTAGTACAATAGCTGTATTTAACTCGGCTGTGCTATTGTTAATGGCGACTGGTCAAAGAGTGCACTGTTTTTCACCCAGGTTTTCGGTAATGGTCACATTTGGACCGTGCAGCTTTGGTTATCCCCATGCCCAAGTTGAGGGTTCAGGGATGTCCACGGGGCCGATTTTATTTAGTAACCAACAGATGAAAGAGAAAAAGGCTACTACAGATCAGATACTATGTTTCATACAGGCAAAGAAAAATGAAGCAAATATAGGTTATACAGGGCTCAAGAGAAAAGAAAGTACAGTAGCTCCCTGGAGAACAGGTCAATTATGTAGTAGTACATACCTACCATCAGCTGAGAAGTTGACAAAGTTTTATCCATTCTAATGCTCATGCCTTCCCCATTGGCTGACATACATTGTTTAAACCAGGAGTGCCATAGAATCTAGACGAAGAGAATTTGTATGCGTCTTTGTTATGTTATACTAGTATACTTGCAATCAACAGCATCCCACGCTCTCCTCACGATTCTAGTATAAAATAGAATAAAATGGGGACTGCTTCGTTAGCAGATAGTCAAATATGCGAACATGGAAAAGTAAACTTGTTGACCAACCAGCCGATATGATGAATAGTTACAAAATGTTTCATACGGTGATCTTTCCACATGAACTTAATATGAGGAGAAAGGTTCTCGAGCCTCATACTTCCTAGATAGACGGCGCACGATACTTATCGAGTTTTGCGATATATCAGTTGACCAAAAAAACTCAAACTAACAAAAATATATTATTTTGGGCCAAAACCAAACCATTTTGCCAGCGATAATTTGTTTTTCTGATGAGGAGCTTCACCTGAAGGCTTTCCGCTAGTTCTGCGTGCTGGTCACTAGTTAGCTGTGATGGAAACAAAAACAACCAGATTAGAGCTATATTGCGTAAGATAAATAGATTGCATTGGCATATGAAGTGATTTGTAGCTTTGCTTACTAGTAAATAAGTTTATTTTCGGCCAAAACCAAAAAATTTTGCCAAGGAAAATTTGTTTTTCCCCTGAGGAGCTTCCTCTGAAGGCTTTCCACTATTTCCACGTGCTGGTTTCTGGTTAGCTGTAATGGAAACAAAAACAACCACATCAGAGCTACACCATACTAAGAAGGTAATTGCATTGGCATATATATATATATATATATATATATATATATATATATGAGTACAGCGGATTTTGATGCTTCACCAATTAGCTACTAGCATAGTAAGTTTAGAAAGAGCA